>NW_026973186.1:0-34763 GCF_036711695.1 Zophobas morio | reverse complement strand
ACGTTTCTGAAGAATTTTAACAGTTTTCTTGTATCTACGAACGCCAGAATGCATAAAATTGACCTAAACGTCTCCTTTTCCTTTTCTGAGTCGATTCTGCATGCTTTAAGTGTGTTTGGTGGCTCAGAACCATCAAAAAACGTTGAAATATAGTTCAAATTCAATAAAAATCGACAAAAATACAGTTTCTAGCTAAAATTTGATGGTTTCGTTGCACTTTCCGAGCCCGTAGGGTATCTGATTGGCTTAAAAGTACAAGAAAACACTTCAAAAGTGACGTTTCTGAAGAATTTTAACAGTTTTCTTGTATCTACGAACGCCAGAATGCATAAAATTGACCTAAACGTCTCCTTTTCCTATTCTGAGTCGATTCTGCATGCTTTAAGTGTGTTTGGTGGCTCAGAACCATCAAAAAACGTTGAAATATAGTTCAAATTCAATAAAAATCGACAAAAATACAGTTTCTAGCTAAAATTTGATGGTTTCGTTGCACTTTCCGAGCCCGTAGGGTATCTGATTGGCTTAAAAGTACAAGAAAACACTTCAAAAGTGACGTTTCTGAAGAATTTTAACAGTTTTCTTGTATCTACGAACGCCAGAATGCATAAAATTGACCTAAACGTCTCCTTTTCCTATTCTGAGTCGATTCTGCATGCTTTAAGTGTGTTTGGTGGCTCAGAACCATCAAAAAACGTTGAAATATAGTTCAAATTCAATAAAAATCGACAAAAATACAGTTTCTAGCTAAAATTTGATGGTTTCGTTGCACTTTCCGAGCCCGTAGGGTATCTGATTGGCTTAAAAGTACAAGAAAACACTTCAAAAGTGACGTTTCTGAAGAATTTTAACAGTTTTCTTGTATCTACGAACGCCAGAATGCATAAAATTGACCTAAACGTCTCCTTTTCCTATTCTGAGTCGATTCTGCATGCTTTAAGTGTGTTTGGTGGCTCAGAACCATCAAAAAACGTTGAAATATAGTTCAAATTCAATAAAAATCGACAAAAATACAGTTTCTAGCTAAAATTTGATGGTTTCGTTGCACTTTCCGAGCCCGTAGGGTATCTGATTGGCTTAAAAGTACAAGAAAACACTTCAAAAGTGACGTTTCTGAAGAATTTTAACAGTTTTCTTGTATCTACGAACGCCAGAATGCATAAAATTGACCTAAACGTCTCCTTTTCCTATTCTGAGTCGATTCTGCATGCTTTAAGTGTGTTTGGTGGCTCAGAACCATCAAAAAACGTTGAAATATAGTTCAAATTCAATAAAAATCGACAAAAATACAGTTTCTAGCTAAAATTTGATGGTTTCGTTGCACTTTCCGAGCCCGTAGCGTATCTGATTGGCTTAAAAGTACAAGAAAACACTTCAAAAGTGACGTTTCTGAAGAATTTTAACAGTTTTCTTGTATCTACGAACGCCAGAATGCATAAAATTGACCTAAACTTCTCCTTTTCCTATTCTGAGTCGATTCTGCATGCTTTAAGTGTGTTTGGTGGCTCAGAACCATCAAAAAACGTTGAAATATAGTTCAAATTCAATAAAAATCGACAAAAATACAGTTTCTAGCTAAAATTTTATGGTTTCGTTGCACTTTCCGAGCCCGTAGCGTATCTGATTGGCTTAAAAGTACAAGAAAACACTTCAAAAGTGACGTTTCTGAAGAATTTTAACAGTTTTCTTGTATCTACGAACGCCAGAATGCATAAAATTGACCTAAACGTCTCCTTTTCCTATTCTGAGTCGATTCTGCATGCTTTAAGTGTGTTTGGTGGCTCAGAACCATCAAAAAACGTTGAAATATAGTTCAAATTCAATAAAAATCGACAAAAATACAGTTTCTATCCAAAATTTGATGGTTTCGTTGCACTTTCCGAGCCCGTAGGGTATCTGATTGGCTTAAAAGTACAAGAAAACACTTCAAAAGTGACGTTTCTGAAGAATTTTAACAGTTTTCTTGTATCTACGAACGCCAGAATGCATAAAATTGACCTAAACGTCTCCATTTCCTATTCTGAGTCGATTCTGCATGCTTTAAGTGTGTTTGGTGGCTCAGAACCATCAAAAAACGTTGAAATATAGTTCAAATTCAATAAAAATCGACAAAAATACAGTTTCTAGCTAAAATTTGATGGTTTCGTTGCACTTTCCGAGCCCGTAGGGTATCTGATTGGCTTAAAAGTACAAGAAAACACTTCAAAAGTGACGTTTCTGAAGAATTTTAACAGTTTTCTTGTATCTACGAACGCCAGAATGCATAAAATTGACCTAAACGTCTCCTTTTCCTATTCTGAGTCGATTCTGCATGCTTTAAGAGTGTTTGGTGGCTCAGAACCATCAAAAAACGTTGAAATATAGTTCAAATTCAATAAAAATCGACAAAAATACAGTTTCTAGCTAAAATTTGATGGTTTCGTTGCACTTTCCGAGCCCGTTGGGTATCTGATTGGCTTAAAAGTACAAGAAAACACTTCAAAAGTGATGTTTCTGAAGAATTTTAACAGTTTTCTTGTATCTACGAACGCCAGAATGCATAAAATTGACCTAAACGTCTCCTTTTCCTATTCTGAGTCGATTCTGCATGCTTTAAGTGTGTTTGGTGGCTCAGAACCATCAAAAAACGTTGAAATATAGTTCAAATTCAATAAAAATCGACAAAAATACAGTTTCTAGCTAAAATTTGATGGTTTCGTTGCACTTTCCGAGCCCGTAGGGTATCTGATTGGCTTAAAAGTACAAGAAAACACTTCAAAAGTGACGTTTCTGAAGAATTTTAACAGTTTTCTTGTATCTACGAACGCCAGAATGCATAAAATTGACCTAAACGTCTCCTTTTCCTATTCTGAGTCGATTCTGCATGCTTTAAGTGTGTTTGGTGGCTCAGAACCATCAAAAAACGTTGAAATATAGTTCAAATTCAATAAAAATCGACAAAAATACAGTTTCTAGCTAAAATTTGATGGTTTCGTTGCACTTTCCGAGCCCGTAGGGTATCTGATTGGCTTAAAAGTACAAGAAAACACTTCAAAAGTGACGTTTCTGAAGAATTTTAACAGTTTTCTTGTATCTACGAACGCCAGAATGCATAAAATTGACCTAAACGTCTCCTTTTCCTATTCTGAGTCGATTCTGCATGCTTTAAGTGTGTTTGGTGGCTCAGAACCATCAAAAAACGTTGAAATATAGTTCAAATTCAATAAAAATCGACAAAAATACAGTTTCTAGCTAAAATTTGATGGTTTCGTTGCACTTTCCGAGCCCGTAGGGTATCTGATTGGCTTAAAAGTACAAGAAAACACTTCAAAAGTGACGTTTCTGAAGAATTTTAACAGTTTTCTTGTATCTACGAACGCCAGAATGCATAAAATTGACCTAAACGTCTCCTTTTCCTATTCTGAGTCGATTCTGCATGCTTTAAGTGTGTTTGGTGGCTCAGAACCATCAAAAAACGTTGAAATATAGTTCAAATTCAATAAAAATCGACAAAAATACAGTTTCTAGCTAAAATTTGATGGTTTCGTTGCACTTTCCGAGCCCGTAGCGTATCTGATTGGCTTAAAAGTACAAGAAAACACTTCAAAAGTGACGTTTCTGAAGAATTTTAACAGTTTTCTTGTATCTACGAACGCCAGAATGCATTAAATTGACCTAAACTTCTCCTTTTCCTATTCTGAGTCGATTCTGCATGCTTTAAGTGTGTTTGGTGGCTCAGAACCATCAAAAAACGTTGAAATATAGTTCAAATTCAATAAAAATCGACAAAAATACAGTTTCTAGCTAAAATTTGATGGTTTCGTTGCACTTTCCGAGCCCGTAGCGTATCTGATCAGATACCCTACGGGCTCGGAAAGTGCAACGAAACAATCAAATTTTAGCTAGAAACTGTATTTTTGTCGATTTTTATTGAATTTGAACTATATTTCAACGTTTTTTGATGGTTCTGAGCCACCAAACACACTTAAAGCATGCAGAATCGACTCAGAATAGGAAAAGGAGACGTTTAGGTCAATAATATGCATTCTGGCGTTCGTAGATACAAGAAAACTGTTAAAATTCTTCAGAAACGTCACTTTTGAAGTGTTTTCTTGTACTTTTAAGCCAATCAGATACCCTACGGGCTCGGAAAGTGCAACGAAACCATCAAATTTTAGCTAGAAACTGTATTTTTGTCGATTTTTATTGAATTTGAACTATATTTCAACGTTTTTTGATGGTTCTGAGCCACCAAACACACTTAAAGCATGCAGAATCGACTCAGAATAGGAAAAGGAGACGTTTAGGTCAATTTTATGCATTCTGGCGTTCGTAGATACAAGAAAACTGTTAAAATTCTTCAGAAACGTCACTTTTGAAGTGTTTTCTTGTACTTTTAAGCCAATCAGATACCCTACGGGCTCGGAAAGTGCAACGAAACCATCAAATTTTAGCTAGAAACTGTATTTTTGTCGATTTTTATTGAATTTGAACTATATTTCAACGTTTTTTGATGGTTCTGAGCCACCAAACACACTTAAAGCATGCAGAATCGACTCAGAATAGGAAAAGGAGACGTCTAGGTCAATTTTATGCATTCTGGCGTTCGTAGATACAAGAAAACTGTTAAAATTCTTCAGAAACGTCACTTTTGAAGTGTTTTCTTGTACTTTTAAGCCAATCAGTTACCCTACGGGCTCGGAAAGTGCAACGAAACCATCAAATTTTAGCTAGAAACTGTATTTTTGTCGATTTTTATTGAATTTGAACTATATTTCAACGTTTTTTGATGGTTCTGAGCCACCAAACACACTTAAAGCATGCAGAATCGACTCAGAATAGGAAAAGGAGACGTTTAGGTCAATTTTATGCATTCTGGCGTTCGTAGATACAAGAAAACTGTTGAAATTCTTCAGAAACGTCACTTTTGAAGTGTTTTCTTGTATTTTTAAGCCAATCAGATACCCAACGGGCTCGGAAAGTGCAACGAAACCATCAAATTTTAGCTAGAAACTGTATTTTTGTCGATTTTTATTGAATTTGAACTATATTTCAACGTTTTTTGATGGTTCTGAGCCACCAAACACACTTAAAGCATGCAGAATCGACTCAGAATAGGAAAAGGAGACGTTTAGGTCAATTTTATGCATTCTGGCGTTCGTAGATACAAGAAAACTGTTAAAATTCTTCAGAAACGTCACTTTTGAAGTGTTTTCTTGTACTTTTAAGCCAATCAGATACCCTACGGGCTCGGAAAGTGCAACGAAACCATCAAATTTTAGCTAGAAACTGTATTTTTGTCGATTTTTATTGAATTTGAACTTTATTTCAACGTTTTTTGATGGTTCTGAGCCACCAAACACACTTAAAGCATGCAGAATCGACTCAGGATAGGAAAAGGAGACGTTTAGGTCAATTTTATGCATTCTGGCGTTCGTAGATACAAGAAAACTGTTAAAATTCTTCAGAAACGTCACTTTTGAAGTGTTTTCTTGTACTTTTAAGCCAATCAGATACCCCACGGGCTCGGAAAGTGCAACGAAACCATCAAATTTTAGCTAGAAACTGTATTTTTGTCGATTTTAATTGAATTTGAACTATATTTCAACGTTTTTTGATGGTTCTGAGCCACCAAACACACTTAAAGCATGCAGAATCGACTCAGAATAGGAAAAGGAGACGTTTAGGTCAATTTTATGCATTCTGGCGTTCGTAGATACAAGAAAACTGTTAAAATTCTTCAGAAACGTCACTTTTGAAGTGTTTTCTTGTACTTTTAAGCCAATCAGATACCCTACGGGCTCGGAAAGTGCAACGAAACCATCAAATTTTAGCTAGAAACTGTATTTTTGTCGATTTTTATTGAATTTGAACTATATTTCAACGTTTTTTGATGGTTCTGAGCCACCAAACACACTTAAAGCATGCAGAATCGACTCAGAATAGGAAAAGGAGACGTTTAGGTCAATTTTATGCATTCTGGCGTTCGTAGATACAAGAAAACTGTTAAAATTCTTCAGAAACGTCACTTTTGAAGTGTTTTCTTGTACTTTTAAGCCAATCAGATACCCTACGGGCTCGGAAAGTGCAACGAAACCATCAAATTTTAGCTAGAAACTGTATTTTTGTCGATTTTTATTGAATTTGAACTATATTTCAACGTTTTTTGATGGTTCTGAGCCACCAAACACACTTAAAGCATGCAGAATCGACTCAGAATAGGAAAAGGAGACGTTTAGGTCAATTTTATGCATTCTGGCGTTCGTAGATACAAGAAAACTGTTAAAATTCTTCAGAAACGTCACTTTTGAAGTGTTTTCTTGTACTTTTAAGCCAATCAGATACCCTACGGGCTCGGAAAGTGCAACGAAACCATCAAATTTTAGCTAGAAACTGTATTTTTGTCGATTTTTATTGAATTTGAACTATATTTCAACGTTTTTTGATGGTTCTGAGCCACCAAACACACTTAAAGCATGCAGAATCGACTCAGAATAGGAAAAGGAGACGTTTAGGTCAATTTTATGCATTCTGGCGTTCGTAGATACAAGAAAACTTAAAATTCTTCAGAAACGTCACTTTTGAAGTGTTTTCTTGTACTTTTAAGCCAATCAGATACCCTACGGGCTCGGAAAGTGCAACGAAACCATCAAATTTTAGCTAGAAACTGTATTTTTGTCGATTTTTATTGAATTTGAACTATATTTCAACGTTTTTTGATGGTTCTGAGCCACCAAACACACTTAAAGCATGCAGAATCGACTCAGAATAGGAAAAGGAGACGTTTAGGTCAATTTTATGCTTTCTGGCGTTCGTAGATACAAGAAAACTGTTAAAATTCTTCAGAAACGTCACTTTTGAAGTGTTTTCTTGTACTTTTAAGCCAATCAGATACCCTACGGGCTCGGAAAGTGCAACGAAACCATCAAATTTTAGCTAGAAACTGTATTTTTGTCGATTTTTATTGAATTTGAACTATATTTCAACGTTTTTTGATGGTTCTGAGCCACCAAACACACTTAAAACATGCAGAATCGACTCAGAATAGGAAAACGAGACGTTTAGGTCAATTTTATGCATTCTGGCGTTCGTAGATACAAGAAAACTGTTAAAATTCTTCAGAAACGTCACTTTTGAAGTGTTTTCTTGTACTTTTAAGCCAATCAGATACCCTACGGGCTCGGAAAGTGCAACGAAACCATCAAATTTTAGCTAGAAACTGTATTTTTGTCGATTTTTATTGAATTTGAACTATATTTCAACGTTTTTTGATGGTTCTGAGCCACCAAACACACTTAAAGCATGCAGAATCGACTCAGAATAGGAAAAGGAGACGTTTAGGTCAATTTTATGCATTCTGGCGTTCGTAGATACAAGAAAACTGTTAAAATTCTTCAGAAACGTCACTTTTGAAGTGTTTTCTTGTACTTTCAAGCCAATCAGATACCCTACGGGCTCGGAAAGTGCAACGAAACCATCAAATTTTAGCTAGAAACTGTATTTTTGTCGATTTTTATTGAATTTGAACTATATTTCAACGTTTTTTGATGGTTCTGAGCCACCAAACACACTTAAAGCATGCAGAATCGACTCAGAATAGGAAAAGGAGACGTTTAGGTCAATTTTATGCATTCTGGCGTTCGTAGATACAAGAAAACTGTTAAAATTCTTCAGAAACGTCACTTTTGAAGTGTTTTCTTGTACTTTCAAGCCAATCAGATACCCTACGGGCTCGGAAAGTGCAACGAAACCATCAAATTTTAGCTAGAAACTGTATTTTTGTCGATTTTTATTGAATTTGAACTATATTTCAACGTTTTTTGATGGTTCTGAGCCACCAAACACACTTAAAGCATGCAGAATCGACTCAGAATAGGAAAAGGAGACGTTTAGGTCAATTTTATGCATTCTGGCATTCGTAGATACAAGAAAACTGTTAAAATTCTTCAGAAACGTCACTTTTGAAGTGTTTTCTTGTACTTTTAAGCCAATCAGATACCCAACGGGCTCGGAAAGTGCAACGAAACCATCAAATTTTAGCTAGAAACTGTATTTTTGTCGATTTTTATTGAATTTGAACTATATTTCAACGTTTTTTGATGGTTCTGAGCCACCAAACACACTTAAAGCATGCAGAATCGACTCAGAATAGGAAAAGGAGACGTTTAGGTCAATTTTATGCATTCTGGCGTTCGTAGATACAAGAAAACTGTTAAAATTCTTCAGAAACGTCACTTTTGAAGTGTTTTCTTGTACTTTTAAGCCAATCAGATACCCTACGGGCTCGGAAAGTGCAACGAAACCATCAAATTTTAGCTAGAAACTGTATTTTTGTCGATTTTTATTGAATTTGAACTATATTTCAACGTTTTTTGATGGTTCTGAGCCACCAAACACACTTAAAGCATGCAGAATCGACTCAGAATAGGAAAAGGAGACGTTTAGGTCAATTTTATGCATTCTGGCGTTCGTAGATACAAGAAAACTGTTAAAATTCTTCAGAAACGTCACTTTTGAAGTGTTTTCTTGTACTTTTAAGCCAATCAGATACCCTACGGTCTCGGAAAGTGCAACGAAACCATCAAATTTTAGCTAGAAACTGTATTTTTGTCGATTTTTATTGAATTTGAACTATATTTCAACGTTTTTTGATGGTTCTGAGCCACCAAACACACTTAAAGCATGCAGAATCGACTCAGAATAGGAAAAGGAGACGTTTAGGTCAATTTCATGCATTCTGGCGTTCGTAGATACAAGAAAACTGTTAAAATTCTTCAGAAACGTCACTTTTGAAGTGTTTTCTTGTACTTTTAAGCCAATCAGATACCCAACGGACTCGGAAAGTGCAACGAAACCATCAAATTTTAGCTAGAAACTGTATTTTTGTCGATTTTTATTGAATTTGAACTATATTTCAACGTTTTTTGATGGTTCTGAGCCACCAAACACACTTAAAGCATGCAGAATCGACTCAGAATAGGAAAAGGAGACGTTTAGGTCAATTTTATGCATTCTGGCGTTCGTAGATACAAGAAAACTGTTAAAATTCTTCAGAAACGTCACTTTTGAAGTGTTTTCTTGTACTTTTAAGCCAATCAGATACCCTACGGGCTCGGAAAGTGCAACGAAACCATCAAATTTTAGCTAGAAACTGTGTTTTTGTCGATTTTTATTGAATTTGAACTATATTTCAACGTTTTTTGATGGTTCTGAGCCACCAAACACACTTAAAGCATGCAGAATCGACTCAGAATAGGAAAAGGAGACGTTTAGGTCAATTTTATGCATTCTGGCGTTCGTAGATACAAGAAAACTGTTAAAATTCTTCAGAAACGTCACTTTTGAAGTGTTTTCTTGTACTTTTAAGCCAATCAGATACCCTACGGGCTCGGAAAGTGCCACGAAACCACAAATTTTAGCTAGAAACTGTATTTTTGTCGATTTTTATTGAATTTGAACTATATTTCAACGTTTTTTGATGGTTCTGAGCCACCAAACACACTTAAAGCATGCAGAATCGACTCAGAATAGGAAAAGGAGACGTTTAGGTCAATTTTATGCATTCTGGCGTTCGTAGATACAAGAAAACTGTTAAAATTCTTCAGAAACGTCACTTTTGAAGTGTTTTCTTGTACTTTTAAGCCAATCAGAAACCCTACGGGCTCGGAAAGTGCAACGAAACCATCAAATTTTAGCTAGAAACTGTATTTTTGTCGATTTTTATTGAATTTGAACTATATTTCAACGTTTTTTGATGGTTCTGAGCCACCAAACACACTTAAAGCATGCAGAATCGACTCAGAATAGGAAAAGGAGACGTTTAGGTCAATTTTATGCATTCTGGCGTTCGTAGATACAAGAAAACTGTAAAAATTCTTCAGAAACGTCACTTTTGAAGTGTTTTCTTGTACTTTTAAGCCAATCAGATACCCAACGGGCTCGGAAAGTGCAACGAAACCATCAAATTTTAGCTAGAAACTGTATTTTTGTCGATTTTTATTGAATTTGAACTATATTTCAACGTTTTTTGATGGTTCTGAGCCACCAAACACACTTAAAGCATGCAGAATCGACTCAGAATAGGAAAAGGAGACGTTTAGGTCAATTTTATGCATTCTGGCGTTCGTAGATACAAGAAAACTGTTAAAATTCTTCAGAAACGTCACTTTTGAAGTGTTTTCTTGTACTTTTAAGCCAATCAGATACCCTACGGGCTCGGAAAGTGCAACGAAACCATCAAATTTTAGCTAGAAACTGTATTTTTGTCGATTTTTATTGAATTTGAACTATATTTCAACGTTTTTTGATGGTTCTGAGCCACCAAACACACTTAAAGCATGCAGAATCGACTCAGAATAGGAAAAGGAGACGTTTAGGTCAATTTTATGCATTCTGGCGTTCGTAGATACAAGAAAACTGTTAAAATTCTTCAGAAACGTCACTTTTGAAGTGTTTTCTTGTACTTTTAAGCCAATCAGATACCCTACGGGCTCGGAAAGTGCAACGAAACCATCAAATTTTAGCTAGAAACTGTATTTTTGTCGATTTTTATTGAATTTGAACTATATTTCAACGTTTTTTGATGGTTCTGAGCCACCAAACACACTTAAAGCATGCAGAATCGACTCAGAATAGGAAAAGGAGACGTTTAGGTCAATTTTATGCATTCTGGCGTTCGTAGATACAAGAAAACTGTTAAAATTCTTCAGAAACGTCACTTTTGAAGTGTTTTCTTGTACTTTTAAGCCAATCAGATACCCTACGGGCTCGGAAAGTGCAACGAAACCATCAAATTTTAGCTAGAAACTGTATTTTTGTCGATTTTTATTGAATTTCAACCATATTTCAACGTTTTTTGATGGTTCTGAGCCACCAAACACACTTAAAGCATGCAGAATCGACTCAGAATAGGAAAAGGAGACGTTTAGGTCAATTTTATGCATTCTGGCGTTCGTAGATACAAGAAAACTGTTAAAATTCTTCAGAAACGTCACTTTTGAAGTGTTTTCTTGTACTTTTAAGCCAATCAGATACCCTACGGGCTCGGAAAGTGCAACGAAACCATCAAATTTTAGCTAGAAACTGTATTTTTGTCGATTTTTATTGAATTTGAACTATATTTCAACGTTTTTTGATGGTTCTGAGCCACCAAACACACTTAAAGCATGCAGAATCGACTCAGAATAGGAAAAGGAGACGTTTAGGTCAATTTTATGCATTCTGGCGTTCGTAGATACAAGAAAACTGTTAAAATTCTTCAGAAACGTCACTTTTGAAGTGTTTTCTTGTACTTTTAAGCCAATCAGATACCCTACGGGCTCGGAAAGTGCAACGAAACCATCAAATTTTAGCTAGAAACTGTATTTTTGTCGATTTTTATTGAATTTGAACTATATTTCAACGTTTTTTGATGGTTCTGAGCCACCAAACACACTTAAAGCATGCAGAATCGACTCAGAATAGGAAAAGGAGACGTTTAGGTCAATTTTATGCATTCTGGCGTTCGTAGATACAAGAAAACTGTTAAAATTCTTCAGAAACGTCACTTTTGAAGTGTTTTCTTGTACTTTTAAGCCAATCAGATACCCTACGGGCTCGGAAAGTGCAACGAAACCATCAAATTTTAGCTAGAAACTGTATTTTTGTCGATTTTTATTGAATTTGAACTATATTTCAACGTTTTTTGATGGTTCTGAGCCACCAAACACACTTAAAGCATGCAGAATCGACTCAGAATAGGAAAAGGAGACGTTTAGGTCAATTTTATGCATTCTGGCGTTCGTAGATACAAGAAAACTGTTAAAATTCTTCAGAAACGTCACTTTTGAAGTGTTTTCTTGTACTTTTAAGCCAATCAGATACCCTACGGGCTCGGAAAGTGCAACGAAACCATCAAATTTTAGCTAGAAACTGTATTTTTGTCGATTTTTATTGAATTTGAACTATATTTCAACGTTTTTTGATGGTTCTGAGCCACCAAACACACTTAAAGCATGCAGAATCGACTCAGAATAGGAAAAGGAGACGTTTAGGTCAATTTTATGCATTCTGGCGTTCGTAGATACAAGAAAACTGTTAAAATTCTTCAGAAACGTCACTTTTGAAGTGTTTTCTTGTACTTTTAAGCCAATCAGATACCCTACGGGCTCGGAAAGTGCAACGAAACCATCAAATTTTAGCTAGAAACTGTATTTTTGTCGATTTTTATTGAATTTGAACTATATTTCAACGTTTTTTGATGGTTCTGAGCCACCAAACACACTTAAAGCATGCAGAATCGACTCAGAATAGGAAAAGGAGACGTTTAGGTCAATTTTATGCATTCTGGCGTTCGTAGATACAAGAAAACTGTTAAAATTCTTCAGAAACGTCACTTTTGAAGTGTTTTCTTGTACTTTTAAGCCAATCAGATACCCTACGGGCTCGGAAAGTGCAACGAAACCATCAAATTTTAGGTAGAAACTGTATTTGTAAAAGTACAAGAAAACACTTCAAAAGTGACGTTTCTGAAGAATTTTAACAGTTTTCTTGTATCTACGAACGCCAGAATGCATAAAATTGACCTAAACGTCTCCTTTTCCTATTCTGAGTCGATTCTGCATGCTTTAAGTGTGTTTGGTGGCTCAGAACCATCAAAAAACGTTGAAATATAGTTCAAATTCAATAAAAATCGACAAAAATACAGTTTCTAGCTAAAATTTGATGGTTTCGTTGCACTTTCCGAGCCCGTAGGGTATCTGATTGGCTTAAAAGTACAAGAAAACACTTCAAAAGTGACGTTTCTGAAGAATTTTAACAGTTTTCTTGTATCTACGAACGCCAGAATGCATAAATTGACCTAAACGTCTCCTTTTCCTATTCTGAGTCGATTCTGCATGCTTTAAGTGTGTTTGGTGGCTCAGAACCATCAAAAAACGTTGAAATATAGTTCAAATTCAATAAAAATCGACAAAAATACAGTTTCTAGCTAAAATTTGATGGTTTCGTTGCACTTTCCGAGCCCGTAGGGTATCTGATTGGCTTAAAAGTACAAGAAAACACTTCAAAAGTGACGTTTCTGAAGAATTTTAACAGTTTTCTTGTATCTACGAACGCCAGAATGCATAAAATTGACCTAAACGTCTCCTTTTCCTATTCTGAGTCGATTCTGCATGCTTTAAGTGTGTTTGGTGGCTCAGAACCATCAAAAAACGTTGAAATATAGTTCAAATTCAATAAAAATCGACAAAAATACAGTTTCTAGCTAAAATTTGATGGTTTCGTTGCACTTTCCGAGCCCGTAGGGTATCTGATTGGCTTAAAAGTACAAGAAAACACTTCAAAAGTGACGTTTCTGAAGAATTTTAACAGTTTTCTTGTATCTACGAACGCCAGAATGCATAAAATTGACCTAAACGTCTCCTTTTCCTATTCTGAGTCGATTCTGCATGCTTTAAGTGTGTTTGGTGGCTCAGAACCATCAAAAAACGTTGAAATATAGTTCAAATTCAATAAAAATCGACAAAAATACAGTTTCTAGCTAAAATTTGATGGTTTCGTTGCACTTTCCGAGCCCGTAGGGTATCTGATTGGCTTAAAAGTACAAGAAAACACTTCAAAAGTGACGTTTCTGAAGAATTTTAACAGTTTTCTTGTATCTACGAACGCCAGAATGCATAAAATTGACCTAAACGTCTCCTTTTCCTATTCTGAGTCGATTCTGCATGCTTTAAGTGTGTTTGGTGGCTCAGAACCATCAAAAAACGTTGAAATATGGTTGAAATTCAATAAAAATCGACAAAAATACAGTTTCTAGCTAAAATTTGATGGTTTCGTTGCACTTTCCGAGCCCGTAGGGTATCTGATTGGCTTAAAAGTACAAGAAAACACTTCAAAAGTGACGTTTCTGAAGAATTTTAACAGTTTTCTTGTATCTACGAACGCCAGAATGCATAAAATTGACCTAAACGTCTCCTTTTCCTATTCTGAGTCGATTCTGCATGCTTTAAGTGTGTTTGGTGGCTCAGAACCATCAAAAAACGTTGAAATATAGTTCAAATTCAATAAAAATCGACAAAAATACAGTTTCTAGCTAAAATTTGATGGTTTCGTTGCACTTTCCGAGCCCGTAGGGTATCTGATTGGCTTAAAAGTACAAGAAAACACTTCAAAAGTGACGTTTCTGAAGAATTTTAACAGTTTTCTTGTATCTACGAACGCCAGAATGCATAAAATTGACCTAAACGTCTCCTTTTCCTATTCTGAGTCGATTCTGCATGCTTTAAGTGTGTTTGGTGGCTCAGAACCATCAAAAAACGTTGAAATATAGTTCAAATTCAATAAAAATCGACAAAAATACAGTTTCTAGCTAAAATTTGATGGTTTCGTTGCACTTTCCGAGCCCGTAGGGTATCTGATTGGCTTAAAAGTACAAGAAAACACTTCAAAAGTGACGTTTCTGAAGAATTTTAACAGTTTTCTTGTATCTACGAACGCCAGAATGCATAAAATTGACCTAAACGTCTCCTTTTCCTATTCTGAGTCGATTCTGCATGCTTTAAGTGTGTTTGGTGGCTCAGAACCATCAAAAAACGTTGAAATATAGTTCAAATTCAATAAAAATCGACAAAAATACAGTTTCTAGCTAAAATTTGATGGTTTCGTTGCACTTTCCGAGCCCGTTGGGTATCTGATTGGCTTAAAAGTACAAGAAAACACTTCAAAAGTGACGTTTCTGAAGAATTTTTACAGTTTTCTTGTATCTACGAACGCCAGAATGCATAAAATTGACCTAAACGTCTCCTTTTCCTATTCTGAGTCGATTCTGCATGCTTTAAGTGTGTTTGGTGGCTCAGAACCATCAAAAAACGTTGAAATATAGTTCAAATTCAATAAAAATCGACAAAAATACAGTTTCTAGCTAAAATTTGATGGTTTCGTTGCACTTTCCGAGCCCGTAGGGTTTCTGATTGGCTTAAAAGTACAAGAAAACACTTCAAAAGTGACGTTTCTGAAGAATTTTAACAGTTTTCTTGTATCTACGAACGCCAGAATGCATAAAATTGACCTAAACGTCTCCTTTTCCTATTCTGAGTCGATTCTGCATGCTTTAAGTGTGTTTGGTGGCTCAGAACCATCAAAAAACGTTGAAATATAGTTCAAATTCAATAAAAATCGACAAAAATACAGTTTCTAGCTAAAATTTGTGGTTTCGTGGCACTTTCCGAGCCCGTAGGGTATCTGATTGGCTTAAAAGTACAAGAAAACACTTCAAAAGTGACGTTTCTGAAGAATTTTAACAGTTTTCTTGTATCTACGAACGCCAGAATGCATAAAATTGACCTAAACGTCTCCTTTTCCTATTCTGAGTCGATTCTGCATGCTTTAAGTGTGTTTGGTGGCTCAGAACCATCAAAAAACGTTGAAATATAGTTCAAATTCAATAAAAATCGACAAAAACACAGTTTCTAGCTAAAATTTGATGGTTTCGTTGCACTTTCCGAGCCCGTAGGGTATCTGATTGGCTTAAAAGTACAAGAAAACACTTCAAAAGTGACGTTTCTGAAGAATTTTAACAGTTTTCTTGTATCTACGAACGCCAGAATGCATAAAATTGACCTAAACGTCTCCTTTTCCTATTCTGAGTCGATTCTGCATGCTTTAAGTGTGTTTGGTGGCTCAGAACCATCAAAAAACGTTGAAATATAGTTCAAATTCAATAAAAATCGACAAAAATACAGTTTCTAGCTAAAATTTGATGGTTTCGTTGCACTTTCCGAGTCCGTTGGGTATCTGATTGGCTTAAAAGTACAAGAAAACACTTCAAAAGTGACGTTTCTGAAGAATTTTAACAGTTTTCTTGTATCTACGAACGCCAGAATGCATGAAATTGACCTAAACGTCTCCTTTTCCTATTCTGAGTCGATTCTGCATGCTTTAAGTGTGTTTGGTGGCTCAGAACCATCAAAAAACGTTGAAATATAGTTCAAATTCAATAAAAATCGACAAAAATACAGTTTCTAGCTAAAATTTGATGGTTTCGTTGCACTTTCCGAGACCGTAGGGTATCTGATTGGCTTAAAAGTACAAGAAAACACTTCAAAAGTGACGTTTCTGAAGAATTTTAACAGTTTTCTTGTATCTACGAACGCCAGAATGCATAAAATTGACCTAAACGTCTCCTTTTCCTATTCTGAGTCGATTCTGCATGCTTTAAGTGTGTTTGGTGGCTCAGAACCATCAAAAAACGTTGAAATATAGTTCAAATTCAATAAAAATCGACAAAAATACAGTTTCTAGCTAAAATTTGATGGTTTCGTTGCACTTTCCGAGCCCGTAGGGTATCTGATTGGCTTAAAAGTACAAGAAAACACTTCAAAAGTGACGTTTCTGAAGAATTTTAACAGTTTTCTTGTATCTACGAACGCCAGAATGCATAAAATTGACCTAAACGTCTCCTTTTCCTATTCTGAGTCGATTCTGCATGCTTTAAGTGTGTTTGGTGGCTCAGAACCATCAAAAAACGTTGAAATATAGTTCAAATTCAATAAAAATCGACAAAAATACAGTTTCTAGCTAAAATTTGATGGTTTCGTTGCACTTTCCGAGCCCGTTGGGTATCTGATTGGCTTAAAAGTACAAGAAAACACTTCAAAAGTGACGTTTCTGAAGAATTTTAACAGTTTTCTTGTATCTACGAATGCCAGAATGCATAAAATTGACCTAAACGTCTCCTTTTCCTATTCTGAGTCGATTCTGCATGCTTTAAGTGTGTTTGGTGGCTCAGAACCATCAAAAAACGTTGAAATATAGTTCAAATTCAATAAAAATCGACAAAAATACAGTTTCTAGCTAAAATTTGATGGTTTCGTTGCACTTTCCGAGCCCGTAGGGTATCTGATTGGCTTGAAAGTACAAGAAAACACTTCAAAAGTGACGTTTCTGAAGAATTTTAACAGTTTTCTTGTATCTACGAACGCCAGAATGCATAAAATTGACCTAAACGTCTCCTTTTCCTATTCTGAGTCGATTCTGCATGCTTTAAGTGTGTTTGGTGGCTCAGAACCATCAAAAAACGTTGAAATATAGTTCAAATTCAATAAAAATCGACAAAAATACAGTTTCTAGCTAAAATTTGATGGTTTCGTTGCACTTTCCGAGCCCGTAGGGTATCTGATTGGCTTGAAAGTACAAGAAAACACTTCAAAAGTGACGTTTCTGAAGAATTTTAACAGTTTTCTTGTATCTACGAACGCCAGAATGCATAAAATTGACCTAAACGTCTCCTTTTCCTATTCTGAGTCGATTCTGCATGCTTTAAGTGTGTTTGGTGGCTCAGAACCATCAAAAAACGTTGAAATATAGTTCAAATTCAATAAAAATCGACAAAAATACAGTTTCTAGCTAAAATTTGATGGTTTCGTTGCACTTTCCGAGCCCGTAGGGTATCTGATTGGCTTAAAAGTACAAGAAAACACTTCAAAAGTGACGTTTCTGAAGAATTTTAACAGTTTTCTTGTATCTACGAACGCCAGAATGCATAAAATTGACCTAAACGTCTCGTTTTCCTATTCTGAGTCGATTCTGCATGTTTTAAGTGTGTTTGGTGGCTCAGAACCATCAAAAAACGTTGAAATATAGTTCAAATTCAATAAAAATCGACAAAAATACAGTTTCTAGCTAAAATTTGATGGTTTCGTTGCACTTTCCGAGCCCGTAGGGTATCTGATTGGCTTAAAAGTACAAGAAAACACTTCAAAAGTGACGTTTCTGAAGAATTTTAACAGTTTTCTTGTATCTACGAACGCCAGAAAGCATAAAATTGACCTAAACGTCTCCTTTTCCTATTCTGAGTCGATTCTGCATGCTTTAAGTGTGTTTGGTGGCTCAGAACCATCAAAAAACGTTGAAATATAGTTCAAATTCAATAAAAATCGACAAAAATACAGTTTCTAGCTAAAATTTGATGGTTTCGTTGCACTTTCCGAGCCCGTAGGGTATCTGATTGGCTTAAAAGTACAAGAAAACACTTCAAAAGTGACGTTTCTGAAGAATTTTAAGTTTTCTTGTATCTACGAACGCCAGAATGCATAAAATTGACCTAAACGTCTCCTTTTCCTATTCTGAGTCGATTCTGCATGCTTTAAGTGTGTTTGGTGGCTCAGAACCATCAAAAAACGTTGAAATATAGTTCAAATTCAATAAAAATCGACAAAAATACAGTTTCTAGCTAAAATTTGATGGTTTCGTTGCACTTTCCGAGCCCGTAGGGTATCTGATTGGCTTAAAAGTACAAGAAAACACTTCAAAAGTGACGTTTCTGAAGAATTTTAACAGTTTTCTTGTATCTACGAACGCCAGAATGCATAAAATTGACCTAAACGTCTCCTTTTCCTATTCTGAGTCGATTCTGCATGCTTTAAGTGTGCCAAACACACTTAAAGCATGCAGAATCGACTCAGAATAGGAAAAGGAGACGTTTAGGTCAATTTTATGCATTCTGGCGTTCGTAGATACAAGAAAACTGTTAAAATTCTTCAGAAACGTCACTTTTGAAGTGTTTTCTTGTACTTTTAAGCCAATCAGATACCCTATGGGCTCGGAAAGTGCAACGAAACCATCAAATTTTAGCTAGAAACTGTATTTTTGTCGATTTTTATTGAATTTGAACTATATTTCAACGTTTTTTGATGGTTCTGAGCCACCAAACACACTTAAAGCATGCAGAATCGACTCAGAATAGGAAAAGGAGACGTTTAGGTCAATTTTATGCATTCTGGCTTTCGTAGATACAAAAAAACTGTTAAAATTCTTCAGAAACGTCACTTTTGAAGTGTTTTCTTGTACTTTTAAGCCAATCAGATACCCTACGGGCTCGGAAAGTGCAACGAAACCATCAAATTTTAGCTAGAAACTGTATTTTTGTCGAATTTTATTGAATTTGAACTATAATTCAACGTTTTTTGATGGTTCTGAGGCACCAAACACACTTAAAGCATGCAGAATCGACTCAGAATAGGAAAAGGAGACGTTTAGGTCAATTTTATGCATTCTGGCGTTCGTAGATACAAGAAAACTGTTAAAATTCTTCAGAAACGTCACTTTTGAAGTGTTTTCTTGTACTTTTAAGCCAATCAGATACCCTACGGGCTCGGAAAGTGCAACGAAACCATCAAATTTTAGCTAGAAACTGTATTTTTGTCGATTTTTATTGAATTTGAACTATATTTCAACGTTTTTTGATGGTTCTGAGCCACCAAACACACTTAAAGCATGCAGAATCGACTCAGAATAGGAAAAGGAGACGTTTAGGTCAATTTTATGCATTCTGGCGTTCGTAGATACAAGAAAACTGTTAAAATTCTTCAGAAACGTCACTTTTGAAGTGTTTTCTTGTACTTTTAAGCCAATCAGATACCCAACGGGCTCGGAAAGTGCAACGAAACCATCAAATTTTAGCTAGAAACTGTATTTTTGTCGATTTTTATTGAATTTGAACTATATTTCAACGTTTTTTGATGGTTCTGAGCCACCAAACACACTTAAAGCATGCAGAATCGACTCAGAATAGGAAAAGGAGACGTTTAGGTCAATTTTATGCATTCTGGCGTTCGTAGATACAAGAAAACTGTTAAAATTCTTCAGAAACGTCACTTTTGAAGTGTTTTCTTGTACTTTTAAGCCAATCAGATACCCTACGGGCTCGGAAAGTGCAACGAAACCATCAAATTTTAGCTAAAAACTGTATTTTTGTCGATTTTTATTGAATTTGAACTATATTTCAACGTTTTTTGATGGTTCTGAGCCACCAAACACACTTAAAGCATGCAGAATCGACTCAGAATAGGAAAAGGAGACGTTTAGGTCAAATTTATGCATTCTGGCGTTCGTAGATACAAGAAAACTGTTAAAATTCTTCAGAAACGTCACTTTTGAAGTGTTTTCTTGTACTTTTAAGCCAATCAGATACCCTACGGGCTCGGAAAGTGCAACGAAACCATCAAATTTTAGCTAGAAACTGTATTTTTGTCGATTTTTATTGAATTTGAACTATATTTCAACGTTTTTGATGGTTCTGAGCCACCAAACACACTTAAAGCATGCAGAATCGACTCAGAATAGGAAAAGGAGACGTTTAGGTCAATTTTATGCATTCTGGCGTTCGTGGATACAAGAAAACTGTTAAAATTCTTCAGAAACGTCACTTTTGAAGTGTTTTCTTGTACTTTTAAGCCAATCAGATACCCAACGGGCCCGGAAAGTGCAACGAAACCATCAAATTTTAGCTAGAAACTGTATTTTTGTCGATTTTTATTGAATTTGAACTATATTTCAACGTTTTTTGATGGTTCTGAGCCACCAAACACACTTAAAGCATGCAGAATCGACTCAGAATAGGAAAAGGAGACGTTTAGGTCAATTTTATGCATTCTGGCGTTCGTAGATACAAGAAAACTGTTAAAATTCTTCAGAAACGTCACTTTTGAAGTGTTTTCTTGTACTTTTAAGCCAATCAGATACCCTACGGGCTCGGAAAGTGCAACGAAACCATCAAATTTTAGCTAGAAACTGTATTTTTGTCGACTTTTATGAATTTGAACTATATTTCAACGTTTTTTGATGGTTCTGAGCCACCAAACACACTTAAAGCATGCAGAATCGACTCAGAATAGGAAAAGGAGACGTTTAGGTCAATTTTATGCATTCTGGCGTTCGTAGATACAAGAAAACTGTTAAAATTCTTCAGAAACGTCACTTTTGAAGTGTTTTCTTGTACTTTTAAGCCAATCAGATACCCTACGGGCTCGGAAAGTGCAACGAAACCATCAAATTTTAGCTAGAAACTGTATTTTTGTCGATTTTTATTGAATTTGAACTATATTTCAACGTTTTTTGATGGTTCTGAGCCACCAAACACACTTAAAGCATGCAGAATCGACTCAGAATAGGAAAAGGAGACGTTTAGGTCAATTTTATGCATTCTGGCGTTCGTAGATACAAGAAAACTGTTAAAATTCTTCAGAAACGTTACTTTTGAAGTGTTTTCTTGTACTTTTAAGCCAATCAGATACCCTACGGGCTCGGAAAGTGCAACGAAACCATCAAATTTTAGCTAGAAACTGTATTTTTGTCGATTTTTATTGAATTTGAACTATATTTCAACGTTTTTTGATGGTTCTGAGCCACCAAACACACTTAAAGCATGCAGAATCGACTCAGAATAGGAAAAGGAGACGTTTAGGTCAATTTTATGCATTCTGGCGTTCGTAGATACAAGAAAACTGTTAAAATTCTTCAGAAACGTCACTTTTGAAGTGTTTTCTTGTACTTTTAAGCCAATCAGATACCCTACGGGCTCGGAAAGTGCAACGAAACCATCAAATTTTAGCTAGAAACTGTATTTTTGTCGATTTTTATTGAATTTGAACTATATTTCAACGTTTTTTGATGGTTCTGAGCCACCAAACACACTTAAAGCATGCAGAATCGACTCAGAATAGGAAAAGGAGACGTTTAGGTCAATTTTATGCATTCTGGCGTTCGTAGATACAAGAAAACTGTTAAAATTCTTCAGAAACGTCACTTTTGAAGTGTTTTCTTGTACTTTTAAGCCAATCAGATACCCTACGGGATCGGAAAGTGCAACGAAACCATCAAATTTTAGCTAGAAGCTGTATTTTTGTCGATTTTTATTGAATTTGAACTATATTTCAACGTTTTTTGATGGTTCTGAGCCACCAAACACACTTAAAGCATGCAGAATCGACTCAGAATAGGAAAAGGAGACGTTTAGGTCAATTTTATGCATTCTGGCGTTCGTAGATACAAGAAAACTGTTAAAATTCTTCAGAAACGTCACTTTTGAAGTGTTTTCTTGTACTTTTAAGCCAATCAGATACCCTACGGGCTCGGAAAGTGCAACGAAACCATCAAATTTTAGCTAGAAACTGTATTTTTGTCGATTTTTATTGAATTTGAACTATATTTCAACGTTTTTTGATGGTTCTGAGCCACCAAACACACTTAAAGCATGCAGAATCGACTCAGAATAGGAAAAGGAGACGTTTAGGTCAATTTTATGCATTCTGGCGTTCGTAGATACAAGAAAACTGTTAAAATTCTTCAGAAACGTCACTTTTGAAGTGTTTTCTTGTACTTTTAAGCCAATCAGATACCCTACGGGCTCGGAAAGTGCAACGAAACCATCAAATTTTAGCTAGACACTGTATTTTTGTCGATTTTTATTGAATTTGAACTATATTTCAACGTTTTTTGATGGTTCTGAGCCACCAAACACACTTAAAGCATGCAGAATCGACTCAGAATAGGAAAAGGAGACGTTTAGGTCAATTTTATGCATTCTGGCGTTCGTAGATACAAGAAAACTGTTAAAATTCTTCAGAAACGTCACTTTTGAAGTGTTTTCTTGTACTTTTAAGCCAATCAGATACCCTACGGGCTCGGAAAGTGCAACGAAACCATCAAATTTTAGCTAGAAACTGTATTTTTGTCGATTTTTATTGAATTTGAACTATATTTCAACGTTTTTTGATGGTTCTGAGCCACCAAACACACTTAAAGCATGCAGAATCGACTCAGAATAGGAAAAGGAGACGTTTAGGTCAATTTTATGCATTCTGGCGTTCGTAGATACAAGAAAACTGTTAAAATTCTTCAGAAACGTCACTTTTGAAGTGTTTTCTTGTACTTTTAAGCCAATCAGATACCCAACGGGCTCGGAAAGTGCAACGAAACCATCAAATTTTAGCTACAAACTGTATTTTTGTCGATTTTTATTGAATTTGAACTATATTTCAACGTTTTTTGATGGTTCTGAGCCACCAAACACACTTAAAGCATGCAGAATCGACTAAGAATAGGAAAAGGAGACGTTTAGGTCAATTTTATGCATTCTGGCGTTCGTAGATACAAGAAAACTGTTAAAATTCTTCAGAAACGTCACTTTTGAAGTGTTTTCTTGTACTTTTAAGCCAATCAGATACCCTACGGGCTCGGAAAGTGCAACGAAACCATCAAATTTTAGCTAGAAACTGTATTTTTGTCGATTTTTATTGAATTTGAACTATATTTCAACGTTTTTTGATGGTTCTGAGCCACCAAACACACTTAAAGCATGCAGAATCGACTCAGAATAGGAAAAGGAGACGTTTAGGTCAATTTTATGCATTTTGGCGTTCGTAGATACAAGAAAACTGTTAAAATTCTTCAGAAACGTCACTTTTGAAGTGTTTTCTTGTACTTTTAAGCCAATCAGATACCCAACGGGCTCGGAAAGTGCAACGAAACCATCAAATTTTAGCTAGAAACTGTATTTTTGTCGATTTTTATTGAATTTGAACTATATTTCAACGTTTTTTGATGGTTCTGAGCCACCAAACACACTTAAGGCATGCAGAATCGACTCAGAACAGGAAAAGGAGACGTTTAGGTCAATTTTATGCATTCTGGCGTTCGTAGATACAAGAAAACTGTTAAAATTCTTCAGAAACGTCACTTTTGAAGTGTTTTCTTGTACTTTTAAGCCAATCAGATACCCTACGGGCTCGGAAAGTGCAACGAAACCATCAAATTTTAGCTAGAAACTGTATTTTTGTCGATTTTTATTGAATTTGAACTATATTTCAACGTTTTTTGATGGTTCTGAGCCACCAAACACACTTAAAGCATGCAGAATCGACTCAGAATAGGAAAAGGAGACGTTTAGGTCAATTTTATGCATTCTGGCGTTCGTAGATACAAGAAAACTGTTAAAATTCTTCAGAAACGTCACTTTTGAAGTGTTTTCTTGTACTTTTAAGCCAATCAGATACCCTACGGGCTCGGAAAGTGCAACGAAACCATCAAATTTTAGCTAGAAACTGTATTTTTGTCGATTTTTATTGAATTTGAACTATATTTCAACGTTTTTTGATGGTTCTGAGCCACCAAACACACTTAAAGCATGCAGAATCGACTCAGAATAGGAAAAGGAGACGTTTAGGTCAATTTTATGCATTCTGGCGTTCGTAGATACAAGAAAACTGTTAAAATTCTTCAGAAACGTCACTTTTGAAGTGTTTTCTTGTACTTTTAAGCCAATCAGATACCCTACGGGCTCGGAAAGTGCAACGAAACCATCAAATTTTAGCTAGAAACTGTATTTTTGTCGATTTTTATTGAATTTGAACTATATTTCAACGTTTTTTGATGGTTCTGAGCCACCAAACACACTTAAAGCATGCAGAATCGACTCAGAATAGGAAAAGGAGACGTTTAGGTCAATTTTATGCATTCTGGCGTTCGTAGATACAAGAAAACTGTTAAAATTCTTCAGAAACGTCACTTTTGAAGTGTTTTCTTGTACTTTTAAGCCAATCAGATACCCTACGGGCTCGGAAAGTGCAACGAAACCATCAAATTTTAGCTAGAAACTGTATTTTTGTCGATTTTTATTGAATTTGAACTATATTTCAACGTTTTTTGATGGTTCTGAGCCACCAAACACACTTAAAGCATGCAGAATCGACTCAGAATAGGAAAAGGAGACGTTTAGGTCAATTTTATGCATTCTGGCGTTCGTAGATACAAGAAAACTGTTAAAATTCTTCAGAAACGTCACTTTTGAAGTGTTTTCTTGTACTTTTAAGCCAATCAGATACCCTACGGGCTCGGAAAGTGCAACGAAACCATCAAATTTTAGCTAGAAACTGTATTTTTGTCGATTTTTATTGAATTTGAACTATATTTCAACGTTTTTTGATGGTTCTGAGCCACCAAACACACTTAAAGCATGCAGAATCGACTCAGAATAGGAAAAGGAGACGTTTAGGTCAATTTTATGCATTCTGGCGTTCGTAGATACATGAAAACTGTTAAAATTCTTCAGAAACGTCACTTTTGAAGTGTTTTCTTGTACTTTTAAGCCAATCAGATACCCTACGGGCTCGGAAAGTGCAACGAAACCATCAAAATTTTAGCTAGAAACTGTATTTTTGTCGATTTTTATTGAATTTGAACTATATTTCAACGTTTTTTGATGGTTCTGAGCCACCAAACACACTTAAAGCATGCAGAATCGACTCAGAATAGGAAAAGGAGACGTTTAGGTCAATTTTATGCATTCTGGCGTTCGTAGATACAAGAAAACTGTTAAAATTCTTCAGAAACGTCACTTTTGAAGTGTTTTCTTGTACTTTTAAGCCAATCAGATACCCTACGGGCTCGGAAAGTGCAACGAAACCATCAAATTTTAGCTAGAAACTGTATTTTTGTCGATTTTTATTGAATTTGAACTATATTTCAACGTTTTTTGATGGTTCTGAGCCACCAAACACACTTAAAGCATGCAGAATCGACTCAGAATAGGAAAAGGAGACGTTTAGGTCAATTTTATGCATTCTGGCGTTCGTAGATACAAGAAAACTGTTAAAATTCTTCAGAAACGTCACTTTTGAAGTGTTTTCTTGTACTTTTAAGCCAATCAGATACCCTACGGGCTCGGAAAGTGCAACGAAACCATCAAATTTTAGCTAGAAACTGTATTTTTGTCGATTTTTATTGAATTTGAACTATATTTCAACGTTTTTTGATGGTTCTGAGCCACCAAACACACTTAAAGCATGCAGAATCGACTCAGAATAGGAAAAGGAGACGTTTAGGTCAATTTTATGCATTCTGGCGTTCGTAGATACAAGAAAACTGTTAAAATTCTTCAGAAACGTCACTTTTGAAGTGTTTTCTTGTACTTTTAAGCCAATCAGATACCCTACGGGCTCGGAAAGTGCAACGAAACCATCAAATTTTAGCTAGAAACTGTATTTTTGTCGATTTTTATTGAATTTGAACTATATTTCAACGTTTTTTGATGGTTCTGAGCCACCAAACACACTTAAAGCATGCAGAATCGACTCAGAATAGGAAAAGGAGACGTTTAGGTCAATTTTATGCATTCTGGCGTTCGTAGATACAAGAAAACTGTTAAAATTCTTCAGAAACGTCACTTTTGGAGTGTTTTCTTGTACTTTTAAGCCAATCAGATACCCTACGGCTCGGAAAGTGCAACGAAACCATCAAATTTTAGCTAGAAACTGTATTTTTGTCGATTTTTATTGAATTTGAACAATATTTCAACGTTTTTTGATGGTTCTGAGCCACCAAACACACTTAAAGCATGCAGAATCGACTCAGAATAGGAAAAGGAGACGTTTAGGTCAATTTTATGCATTCTGGCGTTCGTAGATACAAGAAAACTGTTAAAATTCTTCAGAAACGTCACTTTTGAAGTGTTTTCTTGTACTTTTAAGCCAATCAGATACCCTACGGGCTCGGAAAGTGCAACGAAACCATCAAATTTTAGCTAGAAACTGTATTTTTGTCGATTTTTATTGAATTTGAACTATATTTCAACGTTTTTTGATGGTTCTGAGCCACCAAACACACTTAAAGCATGCAGAATCGACTCAGAATAGGAAAAGGAGACGTTTAGGTCAATTTTATGCATTCTGGCGTTCGTAGATACAAGAAAACTGTTAAAATTCTTCAGAAACGTCACTTTTGAAGTGTTTTCTTGTACTTTTAAGCCAATCAGATACCCTACGGGCTCGGAAAGTGCAACGAAACCATCAAATTTTAGCTAGAAACTGTATTTTTGTCGATTTTTATTGAATTTGAACTATATTTCAACGTTTTTTGATGGTTCTGAGCCACCAAACACACTTAAAGCATGCAGAATCGACTCAGAATAGGAAAAGGAGACGTTTAGGTCAATTTTATGCATTCTGGCGTTCGTAGATACAATAAAACTGTTAAAATTCTTCAGAAACGTCACTTTTGAAGTGTTTTCTTGTACTTTTAAGCCAATCAGATATCCTACGGGCTCGGAAAGTGCAACGAAACCATCAAATTTTAGCTAGAAACTGTATTTTTGTCGATTTTATTGAATTTGAACTATATTTCAACGTTTTTTGATGGTTCTGAGCCAACAAACACACTTAAAGCATGCAGAATCGACTCAGAATAGGAAAAGGAGACGTTTAGGTCAATTTTATGCATTCTGGCGTTCGTAGATACAAGAAAACTGTTAAAATTCTTCAGAAACGTCACTTTTGAAGTGTTTTCTTGTACTTTTAAGCCAATCAGATACCCTACGGGCTCGGAAAGTGCAACGAAACCATCAAATTTTAGCTAGAAACTGTATTTTTGTCGATTTTTATTGAATTTGAACTATATTTCAACGTTTTTTGATGGTTCTGAGCCACCAAACACACTTAAAGCATGCAGAATCGACTCAGAATAGGAAAAGGAGACGTTTAGGTCAATTTTATGCATTCTGGCGTTCGTAGATACAAGAAAACTGTTAAAATTCTTCAGAAACGTCACTTTTGAAGTGTTTTCTTGTACTTTTAAGCCAATCAGATACCCTACAGGCTCGGAAAGTGCAACGAAACCATCAAATTTTAGCTAGAAACTGTATTTTTGTCGATTTTTATTGAATTTGAACTATATTTCAACGTTTTTTGATAGTTCTGAGCCACCAAACACACTTAAAGCATGCAGAATCGTCTCAGAATAGGAAAAGGAGACGTTTAGGTCAATTTTATGCATTCTGGCGTTCGTAGATACAAGAAAACTGTTAAAATTCTTCAGAAACGTCACTTTTGAAGTGTTTTCTTGTACTTTTAAGCCAATCAGATACCCTACGGGCTCGGAAAGTGCAACGAAACCATCAAATTTTAGCTAGAAACTGTATTTTTGTCGATTTTTATTGAATTTGAACTATATTTCAACGTTTTTTGATGGTTCTGAGCCACCAAACACACTTAAAGCATGCAGAATCGACTCAGAATAGGAAAAGGAGACGTTTAGGTCAATTTTATGCATTCTGGCGTTCGTAGATACAAGAAAACTGTTAAAATTCTTCAGAAACGTCACTTTTGAAGTGTTTTCTTGTACTTTTAAGCCAATCAGATACCCTACGGGCTCGGAAAGTGCAACGAAACCATCAAATTCTAGCTAGAAACTGTATTTTTGTCGATTTTTATTGAATTTGAACTATATTTCAACGTTTTTTGATGGTTCTGAGCCACCAAACACACTTAAAGCATGCAGAATCGACTCAGAATAGGAAAAGGAGACGTTTAGGACAATTTTATGCATTCTGACATTCGTAGATACAAGAAAACTGTTAAAATTCTTCAGAAACGTCACTTTTGAAGTGTTTTCTTGTACTTTTAAGCCAATCAGATACCCTACGGGCTCGGAAAGTGCAACGAAACCATCAAATTTTAGCTAGAAACTGTATTTTTGTCGATTTTTATTGAATTTGAACTATATTTCAACGTTTTTTGATGGTTCTGAGCCACCAAACACACTTAAAGCATGCAGAATCGACTCAGAATAGGAAAAGGAGACGTTTAGGTCAATTTTATGCATTCTGGCGTTCGTAGATACAAGAAAACTGTTAAAATTCTTCAGAAACGTCACTTTTGAAGTGTTTTCTTGTACTTTTAAGCCAATCAGATACCCTGCGGGCTCGGAAAGTGCAACGAAACCATCAAATTTTAGCTAGAAACTGTATTTTTGTCGATTTTTATTGAATTTGAACTATATTTCAACGTTTTTTGATGGTTCTGAGCCACCAAACAAACTTAAAGCATGCAGAATCGACTCAGAATAGGAAAAGGAGACGTTTAGGTCAATTTTATGCATTCTGGCGTTCGTAGATACAAGAAAACTGTTAAAATTCTTCAGAAACGTCACTTTTGAAGTGTTTTCTTGTGCTTTTAAGCCAATCAGATACCCTACGGGCTCGGAAAGTGCAACGAAACCATCAAATTTTAGCTAGAAACTGTATTTTTGTCGATTTTTATTGAATTTGAAGTATATTTCAACGTTTTCTGATGGTTCTGAGCCACCAAACACACTTAAAGCATGCAGAATCGACTCAGAATAGGAAAAGGAGACGTTTAGGTCAATTTTATGCATTCTGGCGTTCGTAGATACAAGAAAACTGTTAAAATTCTTCAGAAACGTCACTTTTGAAGTGTTTTCTTGTACTTTTAAGCCAATCAGATACCCTACGGGCTCGGAAAGTGCAACGAAACCATCAAATTTTAGTTAGAAACTGTATTTTTGTCGATTTTCATTGAATTTGAACTATATTTCAACGTTTTTTGATGGTTCTGAGCCACCAAACACACTTAAAGCATGCAGAATCGACTCAGAATAGGAAAAGGAGACGTTTAGGTCAATTTTATGCATTCTGGCGTTCGTAGATACAAGAAAACTGTTAAAATTCTTCAGAAACGTCACTTATGAAGTGTTTTCTTGTACTTTTAAGCCAATCAGATACCCTACGGGCTCGGAAAGTGCAACGAAACCATCAAATTTTAGCTAGAAACTGTATTTTTGTCGATTTTTATTGAATTTGAACTATATTTCAACGTTTTTTGATGGTTCTGAGCCACCAAACACACTTAAAGCATGCAGAATCGACTCAGAATAGGAAAAGGAGACGTTTAGGTCAATTTTATGCATTCTGGCGTTCGTAGATACAAGAAAACTGTTAAAATTCTTCAGAAACGTCACTTTTGAAGTGTTTTCTTGTACTTTTAAGCCAATCAGATACCCTACGGGCTCGGAAAGTGCAACGAAACCATCAAATTTTAGCTAGAAACTGTATTTTTGTCGATTTTTATTGAATTTGAACTATATTTCAACGTTTTTTGATGGTTCTGAGCCACCAAACACACTTAAAGCATGCAGAATCGACTCAGAATAGGAAAAGGAGACGTTTAGGTCAATTTTATGCATTCTGGCGTTCGTAGATACAAGAAAACTGTTAAAATTCTTCAGAAACGTCACTTTTGAAGTGTTTTCTTGTACTTTTAAGCCAATCAGATACCCTACGGGCTCGGAAAGTGCAACGAAACCATCAAATTTTAGCTAGAAATTGTATTTTTGTCGATTTTTATTGAATTTGAACTATATTTCAACGTTTTTTGATGGTTCTGAGCCACCAAACACGCTTAAAGCATGCAGAATCGACTCAGAATAGGAAAAGGAGACGTTTAGGTCAATTTTATGCATTCTGGCGTTCGTAGATACAAGAAAACTGTTAAAATTCTTCAGAAACGTCACTTTTGAAGTGTTTTCTTGTACTTTTAAGCCAATCAGATACCCTACGGGCTCGGAAAGTGCAACGAAACCATCAAATTTTAGCTAGAAACTGTATTTTTGTCGATTTTTATTGAATTTGAACTATATTTCAACGTTTTTTGATGGTTCTGAGCCACCAAACACACTTAAAGCATGCAGAATCGACTCAGAATAGGAAAAGGAGACGTTTAGGTCAATTTTATGCATTCTGGCGTTCGTAGATACAAGAAAACTGTTAAAATTCTTCAGAAACGTCACTTTTGAAGTGTTTTCTTGTACTTTTAAGCCAATCAGATACCCTACGGGCTCGGAAAGTGCAACGAAACCATCAAATTTTAGCTAGAAACTGTATTTTTGTCGATTTTTATTGAATTTGAACTATATTTCAACGTTTTTTGATGGTTCTGAGCCACCAAACACACTTAAAGCATGCAGAATCGACTCAGAATAGGAAAAGGAGACGTTTAGGTCAATTTTATGCATTCTGGCGTTCGTAGATACAAGAAAACTGTTAAAATTCTTCAGAAACGTCACTTTTGAAGTGTTTTCTTGTACTTTTAAGCCAATCAGATACCCTGCGGGCTCGGAAAGTGCAACGAAACCATCAAATTTTAGCTAGAAACTGTATTTTTGTCGATTTTTATTGAATTTGAATTATTTTTCAACGTTTTTTGATGGTTCTGAGCCACCAAACACACTTAAAGCATGCAGAATCGACTCAGAATAGGAAAAGGAGACGTTTAGGTCAATTTTATGCATTCTGGCGTTCGTAGATACAAGAAAACTGTTAAAATTCTTCAGAAACGTCACTTTTGAAGTGTTTTCTTGTACTTTTAAGCCAGTCAGATACCCTACGGGCTCGGAAAGTGCAACGAAACCATCAAATTTTAGCTAGAAACTGTATTTTTGTCGATTTTTATTGAATTTGAACTATATTTCAACGTTTTTTGATGGTTCTGAGCCACCAAACACACTTAAAGCATGCAGAATCGACTCAGAATAGGAAAAGGAGACGTTTAGGTCAATTTTATGCATTCTGGCGTTCGTAGATACAAGAAAACTGTTAAAATTCTTCAGAAACGTCACTTTTGAAGTGTTTTCTTGTACTTTTAAGCCAATCAGATACCCTACGGGCTCGGAAAGTGCAACGAAACCATCAAATTTTAGCTAGAAACTGTATTTTTGTCGATTTTTATTGAATTTGAACTATATTTCAACGTTTTTTGATGGTTCTGAGCCACCAAACACACTTAAAGCATGCAGAATCGACTCAGAATAGGAAAACGAGACGTTTAGGTCAATTTTATGCATTCTGGCGTTCGTAGATACAAGAAAACTGTTAAAATTCTTCAGAAACGTCACTTTTGAAGTGTTTTCTTGTACTTTTAAGCCAATCAGATACCCTACGGGCTCGGAAAGTGCAACGAAACCATCAAATTTTAGCTAGAAACTGTATTTTTGTCGATTTTTATTGAATTTGAACTATATTTCAACGTTTTTTGATGGTTCTGAGCCACCAAACACACTTAAAGCATGCAGAATCGACTCAGAATAGGAAAAGGAGACGTTTAGGTCAATTTTATGCATTCTGGCGTTCGTAGATACAAGAAAACTGTTAAAATTCTTCAGAAACGTCACTTTTGAAATGTTTTCTTGTACTTTTAAGCCAATCAGATACCCTACGGGCTCGGAAAGTGCAACGAAACCATCAAATTTTAGCTAGAAACTGTATTTTTGTCGATTTTTATTGAATTTGAACTATATTTCAACGTTTTTTGATGGTTCTGAGCCACCAAACACACTTAAAGCATGCAGAATCGACTCAGAATAGGAAAAGGAGACGTTTAGGTCAATTTTATGCATTCTGGCGTTCGTAGATACAAGAAAACTGTTAAAATTCTTCAGAAACGTCACTTTTGAAGTGTTTTCTTGTACTTTTAAGCCAATCAGATACCCTACGGGCTCGGAAAGTGCAACGAAACCATCAAATTTTAGCTAGAAACTGTATTTTTGTCGATTTTTATTGAATTTGAACTATATTTCAACGTTTTTTGATGGTTCTGAGCCACCAAACACACTTAAAGCATGCAGAATCGACTCAGAATAGGAAAAGGAGACGTTTAGGTCAATTTTATGCATTCTGGCGTTCGTAGATACAAGAAAACTGTTAAAATTCTTCAGAAACGTCACTTTTGAAGTGTTTTCTTGTACTTTTAAGCCAATCAGATACCCTACGGGCTCGGAAAGTGCAACGAAACCATCAAATTTTAGCTAGAAACTGTATTTTTGTCGGTTTTTATTGAATTTGAACTATATTTCAACGTTTTTTGATGGTTCTGAGCCACCAAACACACTTAAAGCATGCAGAATCGACTAAGAATAGGAAAAGGAGACGTTTAGGTCAATTTTATGCATTCTGGCGTTCGTAGATACAAGAAAACTGTTAAAATTCTTCAGAAACGTCACTTTTGAAGTGTTTTCTTGTACTTTTAAGCCAATCAGATACCCTACGGGCTCGGAAAGTGCAACGAAACCATCAAATTTTAGCTAGAAACTGTATTTTTGTCGATTTTTATTGAATTTGAACTATATTTCAACGTTTTTTGATGGTTCTGAGCCACCAAACACACTTAAAGCATGCAGAATCGACTCAGAATAGGAAAAGGAGACGTTTAGGTCAATTTTATGCATTCTGGCGTTCGTAGATACAAGAAAACTGTTAAAATTCTTCAGAAACGTCACTTTTGAAGTGTTTTCTTGTACTTTTAAGCCAATCAGATACCCTACGGGCTCGGAAAGTGCAACGAAACCATCAAATTTTAGCTAGAAACTGTATTTTTGTCGATTTTTATTGAATTTGAACTATATTTCAACGTTTTTTGATGGTTCTGAGCCACCAAACACACTTAAAGCATGCAGAATCGACTCAGAATAGGAAAAGGAGACGTTTAGGTCAATTTTATGCATTCTGGCGTTCGTAGATACAAGAAAACTGTTAAAATTCTTCAGAAACGTCACTTTTGAAGTGTTTTCTTGTACTTTTAAGCCAATCAGATACCCTACGGGGCCCGGAAAGTGCAACGAAACCATCAAATTTTAGCTAGAAACTGTATTTTTGTCGATTTTTATTGAATTTGAACTATATTTCAACGTTTTTTGATGGTTCTGAGCCACCAAACACACTTAAAGCATGCAGAATCGACTCAGAATAGGAAAAGGAGACGTTTAGGTCAATTTTATGCATTCTGGCTTTCGTAGATACAAGAAAACTGTTAAAATTCTTCAGAAACGTCACTTTTGAAGTGTTTTCTTGTACTTTTAAGCCAATCAGATACCCTACGGGCTCGGAAAGTGCAACGAAACCATCAAATTTTAGCTAGAAACTGTATTTTTGTCGATTTTTATTGAATTTGAACTATATTTCAACGTTTTTTGATGGTTCTGAGCCACCAAACACACTTAAAGCATGCAGAATCGACTCAGAATAGGAAAAGGAGACGTTTAGGTCAATTTTATGCATTCTGGCGTTCGTAGATACAAGAAAACTGTTAAAATTCTTCAGAAACGTCACTTTTGAAGTGTTTTCTTGTACTTTTAAGCCAATCAGATACCCTACGGGCTCGGAAAGTGCAACGAAACCATCAAATTTTAGCTAGAAACTGTATTTTTGTCGATTTTTATTGAATTTGAACTATATTTCAACGTTTTTTGATGGTTCTGAGCCACCAAACACACTTAAAGCATGCAGAATCGACTCAGAATAGGAAAAGGAGACGTTTAGGTCAATTTTATGCATTCTGGCGTTCGTAGATACAAGAAAACTGTTAAAATTCGTCAGAAACGTCACTTTTGAAGTGTTTTCTTGTACTTTTAAGCCAATCAGATACCCTACGGGCTCGGAAAGTGCAACGAAACCATCAAATTTTAGCTAGAAACTGTATTTTTGTCGATTTTTATTGAATTTGAACTATATTTCAACGTTTTTTGATGGTTCTGAGCCACCAAACACACTTAAAGCATGCAGAATCGACCCAGAATAGGAAAAGGAGACGTTTAAGTCAATTTTATGCATTCTGGCGTTCGTAGATACAAGAAAACTGTTAAAATTCTTCAGAAACGTCACTTTTGAAGTGTTTTCTTGTACTTTTAAGCCAATCAGATACCCTACGGGCTCGGAAAGTGCAACGAAACCATCAAATTTTAGCTAGAAACTGTATTTTTGTCGATTTTTATTGAATTTGAACTATATTTCAACGTTTTTTGATGGTTCTGAGCCACCAAACACACTTAAAGCATGCAGAATCGACTCAGAATAGGAAAAGGAGACGTTTAGGTCAATTTTATGCATTCTGGCGTTCGTAGATACAAGAAAAGTGTTAAAATTCTTCAGAAACGTCACTTTTGAAGTGTTTTCTTGTACTTTTAAGCCAATCAGATACCCTACGGTCTCGGAAAGTGCAACGAAACCATCAAATTTTAGCTAGAAACTGTATTTTTGTCGATTTTTATTGAATTTGAACTATATTTCAACGTTTTTTGATGGTTCTGAGCCACCAAACACACTTAAAGCATGCAGAATCGACTCAGAATAGGAAAAGGAGACGTTTAGGTCAATTTTATGCATTCTGGCGTTCGTAGATACAAGAAAACTG
>NW_026973185.1:0-41008 GCF_036711695.1 Zophobas morio | reverse complement strand
TTAAAATATGACTCTCTCATAGTAAGCAAGCTTTGGCCACCGTTAAAGGTAACTAAACATACTAATGGAAAACTCTTCATTTTTTAAAGGGGAAATTCTGCTACCCCTTTTATAAAGGAGATTAATACCAAGCTCTAAAAGCTTTAAAAAAAATTAAAGTTATAGGTTTTTATTATATAAGGGTTTATAACTTATTTTTCACGAATTTATTTTTTTACAGTTTATGATTACGTACATTCTTTCTTATCGGTTAAGGTTCAAGGTTTACATTGGTGTGCGGCAAAAGAAATAGTAAAACAGTCGAGTCACATTAAATCTTTAAAGGACTGATTCCTGTGAGCTGCTCAGCATCTTGAAGGAACATGTAGGTTAATTTGGACTTAATCTTCATTAAAAAGTTGACCCTTTTGAAAGGTAGAGGGTGAAATGCACAAAGGGGAATTAGCCTGCATTGAACATGCAACCCGTCTCCGGATGACAACCCCTCGAGTAACCTAGATCGAAACCATCGGTAACCCTTTGGAAATAACACCAAGACGAGACGGCCATTTATTTTACGTTCAATGAAGAATGTACAAAGCAAATAAGAAAGTTACAAGATATGATTAACGGTCGGGGTGCAACTCAAGCTGCAAAATGCTACCATTAATAACCCAACCTCTCGCCGTTGACATTAGACTGTTTCTTTAAAGGATCACCTACGCGTACCTCGCGGCAGTCAAGTATTCAAAAGGTTGCATACGCGCATCCCCACCTCAGTGGCATAACCAGTAACTGAGGCCTAAGCGTATATGATTTAATCTTTATTGAATTATTTTTTCCTCAAATGAGAGATGGAGGTGAGAAATGCAATTTTAATAGTGTTTCTAACGACCCATATCAAGCAAGTTAGAAGCCAGTGTATGTCAAAATTCTTGAGAACTTTATACTTAAAAAGGTTTTATGGTACTTAACGCATGCGTTAAATCAGTGTAATTTAGTCTAAATACATGAATAGTGGTCACACTTTTAAAAGTGGGGATATCGCGATATAGTTAAGTAATAGCTTTTGGTCCGCATCAAAGTAGCTTTCCTGTTTTTTAGGCTGTCTAAGCTATTATAACTGCATAAATAAATGCTTTTGCGTTTACAAGTTAGACGAGCATGGTATTGGAATTTCAAACTAGTTATGTCTTCCCATATTCTTGGCCTAAAGTTACCCTTGGCTCCTGGCTAAAATATCCCAATAAACATACTTTGCACGTAAAAACGGTTGATGTTATAGCCCGAAACTGCACTCCCAGCGAGGTTGTCTCTACTCGATTAATAAGTTGCGAGCAGAAGGTTTACATTAATATAAAAGTTGTTTTTGCTTCTAATACATGCGTAATCTTTAATTTATTCATGGAAAGTAATTGTTGTCTTAATGCAAGAAAAGTTAATAAAAAGGATTGAAATGATCTAAACAGTTTAAGCTCGGTATACAAATTAGTATAGTTTACTTGTTAATAGGTTCATCCTTTTCTCGCTCGCTTTCTCGGAGGGGATACAGAAAAGGCTTACGTTTGTGAAGTGTCGTCGGTTAGCTTGAAGGACAGGAGAATGATCATTTATTCACAAAATCTTACTTTTTCGAATTTGGTGGTCGTCGAGGAAACGTGCACGTACACACCCGATCCAAGGTTTACTTTGACTATGTTATGCTTCAGAGTTTAATAAATATAATCTTTTATATCAGTGATATATATAAAAAGGCTCTTTTTTTTCAAAACGTTCGAATTGAAACTAGAGGCATACCACCATTTTTTTCGGGCGTTGTGGAATCTGTACTAGTCACACAATTTAAAAAAAACGCCAACACAGGTTTTCAAAATTTTAAAAATTGTTTGTTAGTTGTATAAACAACTATTTTAGACGTTCTTACTAATTTGAACTCGTCAATCAAATAATTTTTAAAATTCCTTTTTTTTAAGGATTAGATTATATGTGCGCTTTGATGCATATCGAGAAATTTTTATTCTTATTGGAACATTTTCTATTATTTTGTTAAAGTTGTGTTTTTCTTATTTTCTTTGAAGAGTTATAGCATATAAAACCAATTTGATTCATTATTTAGTAGGACATTTCTAATTTTTCGTAGTATTGTTGCCCATATTTTTATACTCAGGGATTTTATTATATATAATTTGACAGTCTTTTGACATATATGATATATTTGTTTTGTGTGGAGGTCAGTAAAAAGTAATGGATTTGTGTTTATTGTAGATAATTCATTTTAATTTTTTAGTTTAGATTAATTTTTTTATATCGACTATCTTTGAAATTTATTTTTTTGTTTAAAAGTTTTTTCTTCCACTAATTATTCATTTGAAATTAACATCGAGATTAAAAGTTTTACTATTACTTATTAGAGAAGCTATTTATATAAGAGTTTTATCATTTTATATTTAATTAAAAACTCTTGAGCGTTTTACTATGAACGATAAATTTAATTGAAATCATAGGAAGAATCGCTATGACGGAGATTTGTAATCAGATCGGATCCTCTCCCGTTACCTGGGTGGAGTGTTTGGCCCAAAAAGTTACAAGCAAGCTGGAAAATTCAATATTTGATAGTAAAAAGGAATGACTTTTTCGGGAAATTTTTATTTATTTATTAAGAAGTCGGCACTACCGTTTTCTCTACATTTTAATAAGCTTTTAGGACTCGTATAAATGTAAGAAGGCTTAAGTTAACATACTGCACATATAATTATAATATTGTATTTGTAAAATAAAATTAGTGTTGTTGCTCAAGTTTTTTTTTCTTATTTTTTGGTATTGCTCTAATTGTTTTTTAAGTTAATAGTTATTAATACTATTCATGGAACTATGATAAATTTCATTTAGTCAATCGAATTTTCCTTTTTTTAACTTCTTTATTTTAAGGGTTTAAGGTTACTGTTTTCACTATATATATTTAGTGGCTACTAGTGGCAACGAGGACTGCAAGTAGTTTAGGTAAACTTAGAGCAATTAAAAAAAGTAATATGACCCCGTCATCAGAGTTACTTTGAAAGAAGGAGTTATATTTTTACCCCCATTTATTCACGTAAAGCATTTACATTAGGTTTTTAGCTAAACTTTTGGCAGTCTTTTACCAAGTGCTTTGACTTACTCTTAAATATAGCAGATTTATTAAACTTCTATTCTTTAATTTTCTAGCCAGCAAACTTGCGTTTTATGTTTATTTGTTTAAACGTAACATTCGAGAGTGGGTCACCTTCCTATTTTTATAAAAAAGGCAATGTACACTACCGTTTAAAAGTATGTCCATGTTAAAAAAAATTTGGTAAAACCTTATTACGCTTTGATCAATTGGTTATATTGATTCCTTATATATATAAGATTAAAATGAGATATACATAATGTGGTTCGCTTCAAAGGAATTGCTTTCTTAAGTTTTTGAAATTTAAGTACCGTTTTAAACGATTTTGCACGTGACCCCTAGTTTAATTTCCGTTCGAAATTTTACATAATCACTCAATTATAAGTGTTTTTTTTAAAGCGTTTAAGTGACTTAGTGCGAAACTTCTGGTCGATAATGAAGCTGATATATAATGCCGTCTAGATCAAGGCAAGCCTTATACTGAAATCGCTCCTAAATGTGGTGTCAGTGAGGTCACGGTATCCCGGATCAACGCTCAATATGATCTATATCGTCCTTTCTATGAAGCTGGCGTCCAAGGATCTTAAAAAACCGTGATGTAGCTCAACTTGAACGACAAGTGACACCGAGTGCATTTGATATTGCACAGAAAGCTTCAAACTTTAAAGAAAATAAATAAAATAGACCAGTTTTAAGGTCTGCCGTGCCGAGAGCATTGCAATTTGCTGGGCTCCATGCGAAAAAAAAGTTAAAAACCCGTTTTGAAAACCCCCACAAGCGACTAAGGATGAGTATGCCCAGAAGTACGAAGATTAGGCCATTTCTGACTGGGGAAAAGTAATTTTTTTTAATGAGACCAAGATATGGTTCAGATTGTATCAAGTGGTGTTGGGTAGCGTTCCAGCGATAATCGATACTTGATCAATAAGTGGTGCAAACGTTTAAACTTGGAGGAGGAACGATTATGATTTGGTCATGTATAACACCTAAGGGTGTTGGAATATATAAAGATTATCGAGAATGATCTACCAAGAACATGCGATTGGTAAGGCTTTGGTCTTGGTGAAATGGTTTTTTTTCAGCGGGATAATGCTCCATGTCACAATGCATTATCGGTGGGATCACGGCTTTAATTACAGTCGCTCCAAGCGCTAGAATGGCCTCCACAACACCTGATCTCAATCCCGTTGAGCATGCAGGGGGATCTTGAAGAGGCAGATGGGATCATACGAATCAGCACCTGATAACTTGAACGAGCTTTGAACACGTGTAAAATCAGAATGGAAAAATTGTAACATCGGATCATTGCTACAATCTGATAGCCACCTAAGACTATCACCCGCTTTTTAACCTACTGGGACACATATGCTGAGTTTTTAGAAATTACTTTCCCTCCGTGTCCGTCACTGCTGGATGATGATGTAGCCTTATTCGAAAGCGCACTGAAGATGGCTCGCACTACTGCCACGATCACCCGTGAAGTAACGTACCTCACCGATCGGTTGCCTGAAGAACTATAGACACTTATATACCAACGTCGATGTCTTAGCCGGGTGGCCGTGTTGTTGCGGGGGCGCCAAAGACAAACTTATGCTTAATTGACTGCACAAGTGCATAAGAAAGAAGCTAATGACCCATTTTAACAATAAATGGGAGACCAAGCTGCACCATATAGTCGCACATTGCCCACGAACCACTTGAGCTAGTTAATTTTGGCGAGGTCCAAGCAGCTATCGAAACTTGCGATAGCACTTAGCGCCTTTTGGAAAATGGTAGACATTGCCAAAAACACTTAAACCCGGAATCAGCAACTAGCAAATATCAACCCCTTAATCAACAGTCTCCTGTCAGCGTTCGGCAAAGTGGGTGAGACCGTTTTACTGCGCCTTCTAAAAGAGTTCGTGGACGCTCGGGACGCCTTGCCGGAGTTTCAGTTTGGATTTCGGTAAGGGCACTCAACGACCCAGCAGCTCCTCTGCTTAACTGAATGGACCACTCGCCCTTCTAACGTTAAGAAGGCAACAAGCGATGTCCTCCTTGAAGTTGAAAAAGCATTGATCAAGTTTGGCATGAAGGTCTACTGCACAAATTGGGCTCGTTATCCGTTTCTCATGACCTTTACAACGTGCTAAATCATAACTAAATGGTCGCGTTTTCAGAGCGCGCGTGGGAGATCGGTCTTTGACAGTAGGAGTCCCTCATGCACCCCTTCCTGCGCCCTATTTATTTTGCAATTTATATGAGCGATGGGCCCTTGCCATTAAATCCACGCACACGAATAGCCCTCAAAGCCGATGGTACGGCCGTTTACTCATCGTCGAAGTTGCTATGCAAGCATCTACAGCGCTATCTTAACGCTTTTTCTGAATGGTGCCATAATTGGAAAGTTTCCATAAAAGCGTTAAAGAACAAAGCGCTTTTAATAAGGAATGCATCCCCCTGTCGGCGCCCTTAACCTTTGATGGCGAGAAGATTCCGTGGTGTTCTCAAGCGAAATACTCGGGTGCATCAATAACCACAAACTTTCCTGGCAGCCGCACGTGGACTATCTAGTTGCGAAAGTCAAGGCAGCAACTAATGCGCTTTACCTTTTACTATACGGTAAGAGCAAACTTTCTCTGTGAAACAAACAGTAATTGTATATGTCTTACATTCCAGCCTATAAAGACATATGCGTTTGCTGCTTGGACCTACGATTCCATTGCAACAGCGTCGGGACTTCAAGTACGACAGAACAAATTGCTGTGTGATGACTAAGGCTCCGTAATTTTTGCGAAATGAAGCTTATCACCGGGGCCTTCAGCTGGACCCTTTAGACATCGCCTCCCAACGTAATGCCTATGCCCTTTACGACAGGCTAGCCAGGCACACTAATCGCCTCCTGGTGAGGGAACTTACTTAAGAGTCATAGGACGGAGCACATTATCGCCGACAACGAGACTCGCGTAAGCGCGAGTTTTTGTCTGTTAATGCCGAGAAAATAATGACACCTTCCGATTGAAAGCTACTTTGTGGTATGACAGCTTTCACTTCTAATTGAGAGCTCGAATATTCGAAGTTTTTTGACTCGAGCGAGAATCAGGAACTGTCATTTATAAATGAATCTGACTTCCAGTAAGCCAAAGAGGGTACAAGCAGTGTCCGTGACAAAAGGGAGCTATACTAAATATTAAAACTTTGTTTACTGAATTAAATTTTATTTACGTGCAAAATTGTTTTCATAATCTCTCAACTTTGCAGGCTTCTACCTCTCCGAATAGTTCAAGTGTTAATGTAGCTAGAACGTAGGAGTTAACTGTGTGTTATCGAAAGGTATTCTATATAAATTGAAAAATACAAAACAATTGAAATTATTTTAAACAATAGTGCAAATAAGAACAAGTTCAGAGGAAAGGGAAAAACATGAGAAGCAAAAATTCTTTTTTAACAATCCAGTTGGGCTATATTTTTAGACTTTTCATAGTATCTTTCGTTGAAGTTGGATGCTCTTACTGCTGGGCCTTTCTCCGTGTAGCTCCTTAAATGTAACCACAGGTTTTTTAAAACCAACTGAATAAGTTTATAAAAAATATAGGTAAATATAATTTTGAATAGATAATAGAGAAAGTTATTTAAATGTTGTTTAGGGAGGGTAAAGGATATGCACTAGGAAGAGTCTATAAAAAGAATATCCACTTTTAGAAATAGGAGCGCGTATGACTGAGCAGATTAATATTTTATTATGTATATGTATTAACGAGGACTTTTAACTAAAATGTTTCAGTACTTTAATACTGGGGCAAGCCAATTTAATAAACTTTATATAACTTTTTATTGCCTATGCCGAGTTAGATGCTCTAAAGTTATATCTACGAACACGCGCTACCCAAGGTGCTAAAACTTCGATTACCTTATGTTGTGTGTTTATGGGTTCTTTGCTTGGGGTCTTATAGCTTTCCTGTAACTCATGCAAGTAAAAGTAGCAAAAGTAGTAACGGAAGGTTGTTGTTCAAAAGATTGAAACCGAGACGGTAGTCGAGACTGAAACCGTTGCAGAATCCAGTACCCACGCTCATAATAATTAACAATATATAGATGAAACTTAATAACCTAAGATACTGATAAGTTAAGCTAAGTTACTAAAGGCCAATATTAGAAAAACTGCGCTATAACTTACATTGCATAATTCAGGGTATCTCTACCAAACAAGACGCTTTTTATTTTCGTTTCTGGCATTATTGACATAATGGTAACAAAGGGTTAATATAACCAGTAATAATTTCTTTATTAGTTTGCAACTTACTGATGAACTGTGATAAAAGAACATGACACTTTGCGGTACACTATTACTACTATTAGCGACATAAAAGAAAGCACACGCAAGCATTTTCGCTTCTAGAGGAAAATAACTATAGTATCTTATGTTCTCTCTGAAAAAACTACTATTATCTTGCTAACGAAAAAACATAGATATAACATAGTGGCTGATGAAAATAGTTTTATAAACCAGATATTATCTTGAACTATTATATAATAAAAGACATTGTGGATCAAAGATAACTAAATAATATTCTACACAAAAAAATACCAAGCGGTTAAGGATATTACTCTATCAACTCACTGATATTGTGGCTTTCAGCCAAAACTGCAAGGTTATGGCTCGACCAGCTACGACCATTCTGTACTTGCGGGCAATAAACATTGAAAAGTTCAAAGTTTGATGACTCGATCGAGCATCAAAAAAGGGTATAAACAATTAAATATAATGAAATTGTCGGCTTTTAAAACTTCGGGGTAAGCGGATGGACTGCAGTTTCTCTCGTAATCAAATTATTACTTCTATATGCCTTGTAACGATAATAGTGATTTAAATAAACAATCTTTAAGTAGAAAGTTTAAAACAAAGTATGTAATTTATTTTTCATAGTAGCGCTTACGGCTGTGCGTAGTAGGCAGCTGAATTTCGTGCATGTTAAAGCTTAGTAACAGCTGAACCAATCAAAAAGTAAATCCAGGAGGAAAATATCAGTGATATGAGTGCGAATATAATTTTCTCTTGCAGGGAAGATTTAAACACGAAATCTGGACAAGCAAGAAAGTCGTCCGCTGGTTTTTGTTTCTCTAAAGCCTCATCAACGCTTCGCTTTAATGCATCAAATTGCGGCTTCCAGTGCTTGCAAAGGCGCTCAGGATACGGCTCAATAGCTGCGTCCATCGTAACCGTCCCTACAAAAAGTTTATAAAATGCAAACTTAACTGGCAGAATATATACCTGAGACTTTTCCGTTGTAGCTGTAGATACCAAAGTAAACAGCCAAGTCCGTCTCGGTTATAAACTGCATGTCTTCGATTAAAATTCCTGAAAAGTTTAGAAATAAGAAGCGTAATATATAAGCACACCAGGAATTACGGAGCTACCATCTAAATAAACAGGAGAAGGCGGACCGGCCACGTTTGACAAAGCGCACGCAAATCTTTGCAGTAAAAAGGAATACACTTTTAAAAGATAGTTCATACGAAGGAGATTGAGGTTGAAAAGAAAATTTAAAAGATTATAATATAGCACGCTTCGGAGCTTTCTCTTATTCCCGTCTAACAAAAGTAACGAGAAATACTGACGTTGATAAAAAAGGCAAATAACCTGTTATTCGCTTTATCTTCCAAAAGCAATCCAGTGGAGAGCGCGCGAAAACAGGAAATTCAAAATAATCAAAGAAAACTTTATTGTTTAATGCGTCTCCTTTTTAAATGGCTATGAGGTTAGAGGCCAGATAAGAAAACTGTAATACATACCGTCAGTCGCCATTCTCATATTAACGGGATAACAACAACGCGTTTTAAAAAGAGTTCTACCCTTATAAAAATTAGAAAAAAATTTACAGGGAGAAGTGTAAACTAAGGCAACTAGTTTAAGGCCGTTAGTGGAATCTTTTTCGCAAATTTCAGTAATGTACGCTTTCAAAGTCAGTGTAAGGACGGTCAATAGAATATCATTTACGGTGGCTTGATAAGTTATAAGTAGGTATATATATATATATGAAAAATCTTAATAAAAAAAAACCATATTGTAGTTTAAGCTTTAACGCCCTCAACTCTTCAAGTGAAATAGCCTGCAAAAAAGAAATACATTTTCTTCCGGAATGAAGTTTCCTTTCTTTTCTAAATCTTTAAAGAAACAGGTATTTATACTTATCTTTTTAAAAAATAACAAGAAACCTTAAAAAATCATCCTTTCTTTTTAAGTACAACTGAGGAATCTCCCAAAGACCACTAAAAAGTAGAACAACTACTCGAATGAAGCTAATTTTTTGCAAACTCCCGACACTTCTTAAAATATTTCGAGCTCCATAATTTTTAATCTAAAAACCTAGAAGTTAGTTACTAATTATTATATATATGTTAAAATAATTTACTAGATTTTCAGAATTCACCAAAGAAAAGAGAAGTTTCTGTAAGGCTATTCCGTCACCTGTTTAAATAACTTTAATAACTAAAAAATACTTGCCAATCAAGTATTTGAGCAAAAATGATTCCTTATTATAAATATGATTGCCTAAACTGTGACAAAATTGGGCAACAATCAAACAGCGTCCACAGTCTTTAAGAGGAGGAATCTAAAAACTTAGTATTACTAAAACCTCTTAAAATTTTACTGCGTTACCGTACCTTGAGATAAAAAACGTTAACAGCGTAAAAATTAAATACATGCCAAGTAATAATAACCTTATATAACCTCCACAAAGGTTTTGACCGGTCCATCTTTTCCTGTATTTTTTTTTCTAACCATTTAACTACGTCTTTAATAGAAGAAATATGCTCTACCAAGTAAAGCTTATTATCAAGAAATATACTAACTTAAAATTTATATAAGTTTAACCAGTAATTGTTTGAACGTGCCAATCCAAATCCACTTCAGATTCGCGAAGTTTTCGAAAAAAGGAATGTTCAAAACCGTGTGCTTTAGTAGGCTTGCAATAACATATATTTACCGACGTTATACGTTCATACTTCGATATAACTTTTTCGTAAATTAACCTCTGTAAATCTATTATAGACCAAATTTATTAAAACTGTAGTTTCCAGAATAAAAGGCAAGTAACCTTTTAAATCAATTTCCTTTTCTAAAAATAACAAACAGAAAACCAAATTTTGATTACATTCCTCGTTAGAAGATAGATAACTATGAAAATGGGTTCCTAAAGAATTATATCTTTTTACGGCAATACTTTCATCCTTCATTTTAAACAAATAATATACATATTAGTAAAGAAAGAGAATAATTAGTCACTCATCGTATAAAAATGACCAGATCAAAAGCGATGGAGACTAGTTCAATTAAAAAGCGAAAATATGAGACTTGGAGGATTTAAAATCTGTTACTAAAAATAGATACAAGTCCTCTTGTATCCCAATCAGAAAGGCGTTTTATTATTAAAGAGCACGTTAACGAAATTAGGTAGTTATAAAGAAACCATTCATAAAAGTATAAAGTGAATAACCTTCCTAAGTGATAAAGTTAATATATTTGAACTATTTACCCAACCTCTACACCATGCACCCAAGCAGTAGGTATTGTCGAAAATTTTTCTCTCCCAGATGGTTGCATTGCCAACTAGGGTTTTTAAGGATAATTTATCTTGTTTAAGAAAATTTAGAAAGTCTCTTGTAGAATAAATAATTCATTATAAGTTGGTAAAGTTATAATGGTGCAACAAATCCTACGTATTACTCAACTATACTTTTGCATGGAAATCTATGTCCTCATATCCATATAAGTCAACCATGGCTTTAGCACAGTAAATCAATGGCAAACTTAACTTCAGACTTACCACTTAGGTGAGAAGAGCGTCGTTCGATCTGATTATTATATTATGGTAAGCAATTTAACCGCACTCTAGGTTATCTATTTACGCTAGCGTTTTAAAGGACAATCTGTAAATGATTCAAGAACAACTCCCAATAATTTAGTTATTATCTCGTTTCTTTTTTACACGAACCTTTAGCGTTCTAAAGGTAAAAAACGCTGGGTTTAATATAACATTCGACTTCTACTTTTTTAAAGGTCAACTGGTAGCTCTAGCTGACTTTTAAGTCATCACGGAATTAGTTCCAAAAAAACATTTCTAATCACACGTTTAATTGACATTCTTTATTTTAAATATGTACAATTACGGCAGTAATAACAAAAAAGGAGATAATAACGCATCAACTATTTGGACACAAACAAAAACTGCTATTGTATGCTTGAAGTACATAAAGTAGGCACTTTTGCAATCTAAATTTTGTTAGGGAGCCAATTCTGCGGACTTAACATTCAATTTTGCAAGGTATTTTTCTTAAGTTGTTAGGTGATTAACCACCTGGCTGTTCAAATTTAAATAGTGGTTTGATTATCTTACAAGCAGTTATACTGCTGATTTTACTAATAGAGAGGACAACTTATGGCCCAAGAATGCAGGACCAGGGTCTTATGCTCGGGCATAAGTTAAGCACTCAGAACTTTTCATGTTACAAATTATAGATAAAAAATGTAATTATTTTTTCCACTAAGCTTATGGTCTTTACCTGTAGCCATACTTTTATTTTTTTTGTGGTATAGGATTTTAATTATTTGAAAGCAGTTACCAACAAATGTTAAATCCCCGTCAAAAAGAAAGAGCTCACACAAAATCGAAAAGGCAGAAATTAGCATAATAAAGTATCTAGCCATATTACTACACAAATTTATCACGCTATTAAACTTTAACTTTTGACTTGCTTAAGGTTTAACATGAATTCGGGATTGAGATTTTTAACGGAATAATAAATATTTACTTTAAATTTTACGTCTCGAAGAGTTGTCTAAAGATATTGAGCATGTAACAGGCGCGTAAAGGCTAGTAAGGGCAAAGACTTTTTTTTCTTCTTTGCCTGGGTTGTTACCAGATTGAGCTGGCTGGCCTTACTATGAATAATATTAGAACCGAAGAGATTGAAAGACTTTTATTATACTTTTGTCAACCACTTGCTTGCTATTGTTAACAACGAAAAACTAAGGTTAAAGTCAGGATTGATAAATATTTTATATTACACATTAATAAAACTCTTTTTTAGTTGGACAGAGATTTCTTTTATTATTGTGAATGCTAAAAAAATTTATTTTATAAACTTATGGCAGTTGTAAAAGGAGGTCAAATAATACTAATCTGCAAAAATTCTTGAAAAAAAGTTATCTGCAGATATGCATCATATCTAGAGCTATTTAAAAATTTATTAACGCTACTAATCTATTAAAAATTAGTGTTACCAATATAAAGGCAAGTTTATGACGAATAGAAAGGGCTCTCATCTAAGGAGCAATTAAGAGCAAAGTGAATTCCTTAGCACATTTTTATAAAAGGTTTTGTATTTTGGGTTTAGAAGTAGAATTTTATAGCCATTGTTTTAATCCATAGGCCTAAATAAAGATGTTCTATAGAAAATTAATTGAGTCTTAGAGAAGTTCATAATGCTTTATAATTGTTTGACGAATTTAGGGTTTTAAAACTTTCTATTAGCTCACAGATGTACAATAAACTTCTTTTTTTCTTCTCTTGCCATACAAGCTATTTTTTCTACTTTTTGCACTACAGTATTAAAAGCTTTTCCTACAACTTTTGCTGGCGCGTATACTATTTTTATCGAAAATATATGTTATCAAACTTTTAAGTTGTCTTAAACGAGAAGACTTGTTCTATTAACGGTTTCCTTAAGTTATTGATACAAAACTAGACGACAATATTTTCCTTTACATAAGACATATTCCGGTAAAGTAACTCGTACATATCACTTATTAGAGCAGAACGCCGACAAATTCCCAGGGAGTTATCAGAAAATTTATGATCTAGTGCTACAAAAAAAATTTATTAATAAACTCCTTTTAGAGAGGAATCTTCATCATAGCAAAGTAAAAACAAGCTTTTTATAGGGAGCTAGCTAGCTAAACGAATAACAGATCCATTGTTTAGCATCTTTAACCATGAAATTTTATAATAAGGGCGTATAAAAATTCATTTCCAACAAACTTATAGTAATTAACCGAATACCTGAATCCTCAAGTTAAATTTATAACAAAGTAACTATAAAAATCTATACAACAAAATTAACAAAATTGAGTTTGCACACTTTTTAAGCATTTTTCGATTACTTTTTGGCTGTTCTTGCCTAATTGGATCTTTTTAAGTATTTTAAAAAAGCTTCTATGCCCTCTAATAGTTTAATCGAGAATTAATAGAAGAAAACTCACATTCGCCAGTTTATGTCTGCTCCACTAGTTAAGTTCCTGGTTTTAAATTTTTTTTTTTTAAAAAACCTCTACTAAAGCAGAAATATACACTCTGGTTCACTTTTTTATAACCTTATTAAAAGTGGTCTAAATTACAGCTTTAAACAATTTATATACATCTTAACTCTCAAATAGAAACGCACCAAAAAAAGCTTTATGGTGTACTCAAACCTAGGGGAAAAAAAGAGGCTATAGTGAAAAAAAAATCTTATTAACTATTCCGCTGATCACCACAAAATCATAACTACTGGAACAATTAATTCAAAAGTAATACTGAACTCTTTATTAATACTTTTGTACAACTCCTTATAGTGACTTTTCGAATTAAAGTTGTTTTATACGACAATAATAATCTTTTTAGTGGCAATATCCGCGTTATACAACTTTTTAAGAATCAGAACTGGAAGATTCTATCGAGTATTCTTCGCTAAGTTCACTTTCACTAGAAGATCCTTCAGATTTAGCGACGGCAAGATTTTTTTCAGCCACCAGCAATGCCTCCCTGGTGGCAAATTTTCGAACGTATTCTTTATAGAATTAAATTTAGATTCATAATAAAACAAATAACCCTTTAGCTTATAAAATTAGAAAACTTTTATAAAACACTAATAGTTAAGTAAATAAAATATTCTTGCACCTTTGATTTTTGCTTTATACTGTTCCGGTTCCCGCATGAGCAGGGAAGCCGCCTCGCCGTTTAAAGGATCCGTAGGATTTGGATACATCAAAAGTTGGGGAAGAAAAGTATCAAAAATGTTTAATAAATCTGTTATAACATATGAAATAACAGAAATGCTTAAAATAATTAAAATTTAACAGTTTACTATATAGTAAAACGATATAATTTCTATTGGAATTTATTGTAAAATAACAATGTTTTTAAAAATAAAAATAGTAGATAGCAAAGGGTTTTCTTTTAACCGAAGAGTAGATAATAAAACTAAGAGATAGAGGAAAGGAAAGATGGAAACGAATTCAAATCCAAGTTATATATATATATGTTATATATAGGTTTGTCGCCAAAAAAATTTCACCGTTAATAAAACAGGAGCATCTCTACGAATCTAATTTAAAAAATCTATAAATTACGCGCCTCTTAACATAAAATTCGATGAACGGAGTATTCTTACAGGCGATCAAAAAAAGGTCTGAAGATTGCACTACTTTATATTGTAGAGTACATTTTATTAATACACTTTTGAATTTATAAGTTAAATTCGATGCGTTGCTAAATAGGGGGTTTGATAAAACTTATATTCATATAATATTAAAGCAAACTACTTTAAATTTATAAATGTTTAAGTTGTAAAACGTATAATAAATATATATTAACAAAAGAAAAGTAAATAATGAAAAAGTAAAGCCATAGCATAATAAATCCTACGGGTTAAACCTAATTTTTTAAAAGAGCTAATAAAAAGGTTCAAGTTAATGTTAAAAAGTAAAATTAAACTTTTATTTACTAAAGATAAAATCTCAAAAAACCATAAATAACTTAAACTGTTGTGCAAGTTAATAATAAGCAACCGAACATGGGGCTCCAAGTTTGATTGATAACATCAAGACAAACAGAGCCGGACCTTTAAAACAACTTTAAGTTTATAAACTTCGCAAAGAGATTGTTTACAAAATATTTTATAACGGAAACGACAGATGTTTATTTTAAAAAGGGAGTATACTTACACAAACACCATGAAATAGCGGATAAAATAAATTACAACAAGAATTCAGTTATATGCTAAAAAAATTTTCAAGGTACAAAAATAATTCAAATAATAGATTACATCTCGTCTATATTTGGATGAAAGATTTTATTTACGAAGCCGATAGAAGGAGACTGATAGGGGTAGCCCTCCGATAGCTGGCAGCGAACTTTCCAGCAACCATCTTCATAAGGAGCTCAATAGTTAAGAAATACAAGTTAAAATTATACGTTATGTGGAGAAGAAGGAAACACAAAAAAAAAATTATATCTATTATATATAAAACAAAATCTTTTTAGAGCATAGTAGTAGATGAAGGATGATTATAAATAATCTCAATATAGTTGTTTTTACTGTCTTTAGGTCCCAAAAATTTAACATAGAATTCCATCATGTTGTCGTTAACCAAACTAACATCGTGGTCTGCCATCATGCTAACAAGTAGACAATAAAAACACAAAAATTGCACAAGTTGTCATGAAAAAGTATGTAAAACTAATGATAAACTATAATTTTCAAACTATCACGAAGATAATAAAGTCATTATTACAGCTTCATTACGTCGGTTTCTATTCTTTTCTTTGGTGAAGACATAAGTGGAAGAAAGAAATAATATTTAATAAAAGGGGAATTTGCGCCGTGTAATTTGTTTACTCTGTTAAAAATATACAGTGAATATAATACATCCAACAGTTAAATATTGGTTAAAAATTATCAAAATCCTAAACTTACTAGTGTTGATGGTACGTTAAGTATATTTTATAAACATTTTAATTCTAATTAAAAAAACTCTTTGCAAAAACTATATGTTTACAATAAACTATGAAGTTATTTGTTATTCTAAAACATTATCAAATAAAAAAGTCACAATTAAACGCCTTAGAAAGTAACAAAGGGAGCGCTTTACCTCTGCAGATCACTCAACGATACTACACCACTTTAATATGACGCTTACGGAGGAGTAGTAACTCTTCTCTGCAGTTTTTATTCATTTATAACATAGCATCTTAAATTTTAAAAGTTGCAAGTTAAATTTTAATCCAATAACCACTAAACAATTACCACTAAAGCAAAGCCCCCCCGTTTGTTTAACCAGTGGTATCTCTTTATTCATCCACCTTGAAAGGCTCTCCATTTTTATGTAATCTGTAATATTCGCAGTCAGCCTGGCTATTATTTGAATCGAGTACACGACCTTGCGCGAAACTAGAAAGCTTCCAACCATTACCGCTAAGCAAATATAATTTAGAGCAAAAATCTTTAGTCAACCAGTGACTTCTACCCCTGGCATCCTCCTATATTGGTTCCTCTGTTTTTGGTGTAGTCTTTTACTCGCGATCAGCTAGGCTATTTGCATTTGGTTAACTATGTTTTAATTTGATTTAATTAAAGCGCACTTGTTTAATTTACCCAGATCCATAGGTTTTAGTGAAACAGTTTAATTTAATTTACTCCTCATAGAAGAAAACTAATCCTGTATAATCTTTTACTTTTCATCAGGTAGCTAAATCTTAAGTGTATTTTATGCGAAAGAATAGGGATGTTTTATATTTTCTCATTTTTGGCTATGAATGACATTTTTCTTATAGCAAAACAGTAAAAATTTTTGTTCAAGGACCAGTTAAAATTTTAAGTAGATGGTCGGTCAGCTGAAGATCAAAGAATTGAATCTGTATTTAATACGTATCAGTTGAAGCTTTTTTAGAAAAAAATAATGCATACTAAAGAGATTTTATTATATCTGGAAATTCAATATATTACAATCTTTAGGCTAGAGAGCCCCAATAAGTTTGGATCTATTTAATAAAAGTTAACAAGAATAATATGATACATAAAAAGATAAGGAGCGGAGCTTCTCAACTTAAAAACTTTTGTCTCATAATAAACAATACTTAAATTTAAATCGCCTGTAAGTCTTCTATATACTTTAAATTTTTTTACTTTGTTAAAAAAAGGGTTCAATTTTTTTAAGACAAGTCACTTACGGAAAACAGTTTTTTCATTAACAAGAAGTATTTTAGTGCGCTGTTTTTTTAATTATCCAAAATCGCTTACAATTTTCTTCAGTGATAATTTTGATCTACTTGACATCAATAAACATGAATTTTTTTTAAAAAATAATTAAAAGAAAATGAAATAAACTTAAAAGTGCAACTTTACTTTGTTAAAGTTAAAAGTTTCACCTTTTTTCCTTTTGCTAAATAATAATAATAAAGTTTCTTAAGAATGAATTAAAAATTATATTTTTTCTAGATGTTTAGATTAAGTAAACAATCCTTTTATCAGTGATAATATAAAAAAAAATTTCAAAACATAAAAAGGTGTGTGCGAGGACCTTCGCTAACATTAGCGATTTGAAATTCGTACTGCTCAACGGAAGTTGCGAGACCCTTTGACACAATAAAATATTTAAGCGGCACGAAATGTTAGAATCTCAGTGAAATTCTTACTTACAAGAAGGCTTTAAACGAAATAAATATTTTTATAAACTAAAGAAAGTTAAAGAAACTCGATCGAGTGAATGTTTAAAAAATTGTGATGGGACTTTCGAAACTTTATGAATTTATTCGAGGCCAAGCAGTTATAATTTGAAGGAGTAGTCGCCTGTAAATGTCATCGCCAAAACATCTCTGATAAATAGATAGAATTCCATATTGGTGAGGAATATTAAATCCTATAAAACCGTTAATTAATGATTATTGTTTAGGCTAATCTTTATTATAATAGTGTGCTGCTTTTCTTAAAAGTAGAAGTTAACGGTTTAGTATAGTTTTTTTTAACAATATAGTCTGTTTTTGATTAGTTTTCTTTGTTACAATGCTATTAACGAGTTGTAAAAAATATAACCAACTTTCCTTCAAATAAACATTTGAATTCTTTAGAAGTAAATCTTTTTTCAAGGTTGACTTGTTTAAATAAACATAAAATAACCGGATCTAAAGTTAAATTACCCCTCCTCCGCAAATTCGTATAAGTTTTATTATAAAGGTGGTTTTGTTACTATTAAAAATATATAAATTTTAAAATCGAGTGATAGGGATTAATAAATACGTTTGACCCTTTTAAAAAATTCTTATAACAGCAAAGACGGATTATTTTTACCACAAATTTATATAGAGAGAGGAGTGCGGCGGTAAGCAAACGTGTATCAACGACTTTTTCTCCTTCCACAAATCCGAAGTAGTTCACGCAAAAAATTCCTTCGTCGCTTAGAAGACTCTTGAGTAAAAAGTGTCTTTCACGAAATAACATATAAAAAGATAGATTTGTAAATAAATATTTTATTTTTTATGGTTTTTAGCATCTTTACTATAATTTAATTTTTTTTAATTATAAAGATTAACATAACTTTTTCCTAATAAAAATTATTAAACTTTTATAAATTCATATTTTTAAAAACAAAACTAAACAAACCCTGGTAGCCGATAAAAATTCTCTAGTGAATAAATTCGGAGGCACCAAGTCGCCAGAATAGACCATGAGAATTAAGTCATAACGATTCGCTTCTGCTTCTGGCCTTCTAATCCACTTTACCGCATCTTCACTATATATTCTAACAGAACTTTTTGTTGGTAATAATATTTTCAGCCAGATTAAAAGTAATATTAAATTCGCACGGGGCATCTTTTTAAAAAAAGAAAAGTAAGTGGTAGCAAGATCAACGATCGGGGATCCAGCTCGACGACGTTTACCTGAAGGCTTGTCTTCGCATAAATCCCGCTACAACACCGACGCCCATTCCGCTAATAATATTTAAGCGCGATTTTAAAATTTTAGTTAAAAAATTTTTTATATAGAAAGAAAATGCTGCGGAGATCGATGAGCTAAATAGAGATTCTTGATGGAAGATCAAAAAGGCTGATAACTTATTTAAAAAAAAGTTAGAAAAGGAAAACCATGTATAAAAAAGTTATAAAAATCATAAGAATTAAGAAAAGCATGTTATTTTTGGTGAAACATCTCAGTTATACTAAAGTAAATTTATAGTTAATACTAAGTTAGACAAAAACTTAAAAAATTGGTAACTTCTGTCTAGTGGTACTATTAATAAAGTTTAAGGGCGCTTAAAGCTATTACTAACTTTAATTTCTTATAAAAATAAAATTTTTCTTACTAAAATAAGAATAACAATAAATTTATATTAAAAAATAAAAATAATCAATAATAAAAATTCAAATTAGTAGTTTTTTTTACTATAAAATAACAATATGTAAATATGAAGATAAATCCTTGTAAACTTTTTCTCTAATTAACCCATTAACGAAAACTAAATTAGTTGATAACACCTGTAAATTAACGTACTCTCCACCAATGGGTGAGTGGTCGACTTTTAATAGACGAACAGTGAATTTGTCGTGCAGCAATTGAACGACTTTAAAGGGTGTCTTCCCCTTGAATGTCAGCCAACACTCGGTAATCGCCTTGAAAGTCCTAACAAATATAAAAACTTAAAAGCTCGTATATTATAAAAGAAGAATGAAATCTCTATCAAGTTAGCAAGAAACCCGAAATTTTTTGAAGTAAATATGAATGCTGGCGAGTTAAAAAAAGTATAGTTGTGAAAGTTAATTCTAATAAATAGTCATCGTCAGGATATATGATTTTTTATTCATTTTTACTTTTATGTTTTAATTCGAAGAGGACTCCTGAGAGATAAAAAGCCGAGGCTGTTAAAACAAGTCCATACAGAGATTTGCGAAGTAAATGAAAACAACAGTGTCCTCTTTACCAAATGCAAGAAGGCGTAATGAAAAAAAAACCATTTAGTAATAAGAAAGTGCTGAAAATTCTTTTGGGTTTTTGCTTTCTTAGTCATCATTATTTGGGCTCTTTTTAAATCAAAACTGCATTTTTTTTTTTTAAGTAATAAAAATTATAGTCATTAATATTAATCTAAGAAGGCAAGCTTACCATGGAAGTGGAAAGAGGACAAATTGTAACCAGCCCTAAAAAGAAGACGCCTGTTGATGGGTTTCTGTAAAAGTTAAAAAGTTTACTGAACTTGGTGGAAGTCACAAAGAAAAATGTCCGAAAAGTTCCAATAAAAATCAACCAAGCACCTACCAAGTAGATTAGCTAGTATTTCCTTTTAAACTTAATTAATAAAGTTTAATAGAATCTAAATAAACGGACAAAAACTTGAATCTTCCGCTGAACCTTTCTCTTCCAGTAAAATGCTAACAAAGCTAACAATAGTGAGATTTCTCACCAAAAAGATAAAGTTGACTGATTTGCAAAATAGTTCCCGTAAAAAGGTTTTGCTAAGTTGAACTTGAGATTGTCCTCATTTATATTAAATATATATATATTTAATCTTTATTGAGTAAAGTAACTAACGAGCATACTAATAGTCGCAATTATTAATATCTCACTCAACACCTTAGATCTTAACTACCTTTTTACAAAAATATATAGTAAAGCTTATCTAAACAATTTCGGTACCTCGCTCAAAAAGGTCCATAAGTTAAATAGTATATTCAAGCCTTCGGAGAGTTGCTTTGGTAAACTTAAAGTTGAAAACATTATAAAAAAAAGCGGGTAATTCTTGCTTTTGCTATTGCTTCCACCGAAAATCTTTATTTCTTTAATTAATCTCATTGTATTAATGCTTGACTAATATAAGCCTTAAAAAGTGTGGTTTTTGATGTATTTAAAAACCTTTTGAAACTACTATCTTTTGTGCGTCCTACGCAAATGTCCTGCTTATAAGCGTCTAGTAAATTAAAGTTAACTTATATAGAAGTATTTGATTAAAAAACTGAGAGGAGTATGAAACTAATTCAGGTTGGACTAAGCAGTGAAAAACCCAAACTTATAAATAATTTCTTGCCTTAAAAAGTGCAAGTTAAGGTCACTACATATCTTAGCAAGTTATAAAAAAAAATTGTCTAAATTTTTGTTCTAATTTTAAATCTACTAATTCCTCTGCACTAATATCTTTTGTTTTATCTAGTCTAAAACTTTTTAGATGCTAAAAACCGTCTATTATTTCATAGTGTAAGCAACTTCATTTTAAAACTTTGGAACTTTAACAATGGTAGATCTAAAGCTTCATGACTAGTAGGATAACTAAATTAACATTTTTCGGGTGTTACTTAATTTAATTCTACCAGAGTAAAACCTTTCACGCTTAGATCAACGCGATAAGGTTGTACGAAATCATTTAAAGACTTGTCTTGGTATGTATCTAACAAATGGTACATCATAAAAATTTAATAGCTTTGGAAACTAATTCAACATAGGGCTAACTAGCTAACTTAAGTATTGTTAGACTTCCCACCACGCATAAAGTGCACGCCCAACTTAAGGAGGAAAAAATTAATTTATTAAGGTACCGAGTTCTAAAAAGCACTAATTAGTATTAACTAGGTGCGTTCCAAAGCTATAGGGTCACTTCTCACGACTCGTAGTTTGAGATTGCCGTGATAGTAATGGCATTATTGGCTTCATCCCTTGGAGCTTTCTGACTAGCTTTGACTTAGTAATCTTAGTAATTTACTACTCTAGTATGTAAGCGAGTATCGGGATGTTGAGTTAACTGATGATTGGTTAGTGTCCTTTAAAGTATTGCAACTTATATGTCTGATACAATAATGTTATTTTACGTGTTTGATCCCTTGTGAGACCAATACAATAGTGGAATTATTTTTATAAAACCCTTTAAGTGTTGTTAGCAATCCTTCAGATTTTGATTTTGATTTGTGTTGGTATCGGTTTTAATTTGAGTTTTAATCGATTATTAAACCCTGAAGACGACCAGCTATAAGTCAAAGAAGGACCAGTAGGAGAAAAATACCATAATTCTTATATATATTTTGTGCCCTTGGGCAATAGTCATAAACTATATTATTAGTACTTGCGGTCTTTCAATCTAAAGGTGCATCGAAGCAAGTATTAGCGTGTTAAGCTTTAAAGATTGGTTTACCGAGGAACCCGTAAAACAGTTGTTATCTAATATTTACTATAGTCTCCGCGGCCCTCAACTTTTTAATCACTTAAAGCTTTTAAATCTGTCTTCTGTAGAGCACCTACTCTAGGCTTCCTTTCTAGGTACTAACATTTCTCTTAGATACTGTTGGAGCATTATGCGTGCCAACAATCTTGTATGAGAGCAGCATAAGCTCTTTTTTTAGTCATTCCTTTTGGGTTAAGAAACCGTTTTTTTCTAGTCACCCCTCGAGATACCATTCGGCGATCCTTTAAAGATTCATGTCAGCGGTGTAGTATGAGCTTTGAATGGAGGCCCGACCTGATAGCTATAATCGAAGCTCTTATACTAGTTTGTACATTTTTAGTAGAGTGAGGATTCCTTTCAACATTCCTAGGCTACTATGGTAGAATGACCAAATAATATCGGCTTTTTATATGCCGTCTTCATGGCTAGTATTCCACAAAGAAATCCCCAGAGCGGCGACGAAGCATAGTGAATTACTGTGGGTGCCAATCTAGGTTAATTCTAGACTCACTTTGTCTTGGGTCTTGTCGCCCTCTACTTATTTCAGTTTTAAGTTCTTGCTGCTCTTCTTGGCCCCTGTAATATAAAAACCCTAAATCATGGTTATGGCACCTACCTGAGATCATGCTTTGAGTTGAAGTTTTGTATATACTGAGGCTAATTTTAAGTGCGATGACTGCGGTAGAAATATCTCCTATTAAAATTGGTAAAACTGTTATTCCTAGAATGGCATTATCACAGGTAATGGCTGTAAAAGCGGAAATACATATATACCCAAATTAGAAATAAATGTAAAAATATATTTTGGGCAATATATTTAATACAAAGTAACTAGGCTCTCCGTTTGTACTAGAACACATTCCACGCAGGAAAGCAGCAAGAAAAAATAAATACTCTCCTATGGGGTGTGCTATCCTCCATTTACATCCATAGACATAAATTAATAGACGCACGTTTCAACAAAACCGCCATGGCATCTAAAGTCCTTCGGTAGATGACATCTTCTCTATGTTTGAACAGGCCTATCTAACTTTCGGAGCATTCCTATACTAGTTCCACTGTTTATGTTATCCTAGCGGTTTCTATTCCCATTTTTGAGCTTACTCGGTCACTGGACATTGCCTACTAAGGCCTACTCTTCTTAGAATTGGTCAGATAGAGCCCTTGAACCCTAAGGCAAAAACCTTAGTGATAACTGCTGTTAGCACTACCAATTCTAAGAATCCTGCGCAGCTAAAAGTTTTTGTTTTAACAGGTTAACTTAATGAGTGATAAATATAATACTATTGCTCCATTATTAAGCCATTAGTAATTCTTTTCTAATTGTAGGACTTAAAGCTGCCTTTGTTATAGACCTTCTTAGTGTTCCATAGTTCTATTATAAAGTAATTCAAGTAAGTTACTATGTAATAGTATGTATGTTTAATTTATCATTTCATTCCCTGCATGTGCATTTGAGATCCGTTGGCTGTGGCGGCATTACAACTCGGCATAACAAATTGCTGGGGCTGTTAACCGACGTGACTCATTTTGTATGCTTCGACACTCTTCACGAAAACATTGAAATTGCGTAGCTCAGACTTATTTAAAACGCAATTGGAGTCGAACTTATGTACCCTTATAACGAATTAATCGCACCCAACTGTGGCGTCTCTTTTGAAGTTGCAGTTAATTTCGAGAAGTGGTACTGTTTATGAAATTGTTAGAAACCCCGAACTGGCATTAGATACAAGAACTCCCTTATGTTCTGGAAAGGAGCGCGGTGACTGTTTTTATTATATAAATAAAAGTTATAGAAAGACAGAATGCATGCGGGCTATATATAATTTATAATTTAATTGTATATGTAGTCAATAATACTAACCAGAGAATACCGAGCAGTCGCCAATTAATTTTAGGTTCTTTTCATACCTGTTTTACTTTGAACCCACGTGCCCTTCCCCTAAGCTATAGTCAGTGTCCCTGTAAACGTTGTTATTTTTTACTTTGTCTTCAATATTTTTCTATATTTAATTGTTTTCTCATGCGATCTATACTATCTTTACTTAACTTCACAATAATGGATCTTAAAGAGTGCAGGGTAACAGGTCCACAAGCTGAAAAGTTCAACATACATTATTTAGTACAAATAATTTGTTAAACTTTTTCCTTTTACTGTTATTGCAACGAAATCATTTTCAAAATTAAAATTATATTTATAATTAATTCCAAAAGTATATATTACTTAGTTGTTAATAAAAAATTTATATGGGCCAGCGCCTCAGGAAGTCGACATTTTAACTTGTAGCAACAGTTAAAAACGTGTTATTTAAAACCCAAAAAATAATAGAAAAACATATATCACACACAAGCACTTAAATACAGAAACTCTTGAATTTCATAATAATGAAGGATGCTCAAAATTTTAGTTAATAACCAATTATATGGTTTCCTAAAACGACTTAATAGAAAGTGGAAAAAAGTATATACTAAATAACTTGGAGAATTAATTCAACAAAAATCTTATAATTTGGTGGGAAAAGAATATTTTTTATATTAATAATACTAATTTTACCCTCCTGCAAAGGGTGTAAATATGAATTAAAGATTGGCTAATACTGTAACGAACCAAGGGGAAGAAACGGAAAACACAGAAAAAAGGATAGGGAGGCTGCTTTTCTACTAATTTAAACTCTTCATGCAAAGGACACAGGCCTTTAACACCCACGCGGTGTGAATTTGCAAACCGCACATGCACCAATTTACCTAGAGTGCCTTCAGTGTATCTGCAGAGAATAAAATTTACTAGCATAAGCTAGATTTAGACTAAGTGCTTGACCTCAATAAACGAGTGAATTTAGTTACTGCTCCAGGCTTCCACTACACTGGATTTGGTAAACCAAATGAAAACTCGCGAACACTCAGACATAATAAAAGCTGTAACCAGGTTTTTAAAATAACTTTTAAACTTCAAATAAAATTTAATATATCTATTTTTATTCATTAATATTAGCCAATAGTTTCTAGTTTTGGCATAGAAATTTACGAAAAAACTTTCTCCTTAGTCTTTATAGTAGATAAAAATAAATATAACGCAAAATATAAGGAACACAAAACCAGAGCCCCAACAAGTTAGCAATTTAAGCCTTGAATAATTTACAATGCACAACCTAGCCCCACTTTTTAGTTGTTTATTTAATTTCCCTCTGCGCTTGGTTTAAAAGCTACAAGCAAATTACCGAAAGGGATAAAATCCTGCCATGATCTTCTTGAAGGAGATTAAAAATGTTATGTGTCAGAACTTTAATATTATTGCATACGACTAGAGTACTTTAATACTTGTAGAACTGAAAATATGACACATCCGACTAGAATAACTCCACGTGTTAAACCTCAGCTCTAATTTTAAGCACTGTTCAGTACCAAGCTCATTAATACAAAGTTGTGAGGTCTTTTACACCCCGTTTTATTAAAAAAACCGGTTTTCATTGAGTTTCCCCCTTTTTATTAAAAATGATGGTTGCTACTTCTAAGCTATCTAGAAACGACATCCAGAGTATAGGAAGCGTTAATTGTTGTGATCAATCAATTGAACTCGCGAGTATAGGTAGTAGATTAAAGAGATATATCGGTGCAGTTAAAGCTTGTTATTTCACGAGTTGGAACACGTTAAGGTATTTCTTATCAAACTTTATTAAGCGCTTTTGTAACAAAATGCAACATAGAATTCTCATTGGGAGCAAATTGAAACGTTTACGAAGGAAAAATAATCTGAAATTGAAGAGCTTTAAAAGAAGTTATGCCTTTCTGTAACGAAAAGAAATACCATTTGCGAAGAGCTTGGTGACATAAATTGCTTTTTAAAGTTGTGATATATAACTTTTTTTTTTATAGAAAAATATAAAAAAAATCATTCTTTGCTGAAGAGGAATTGACGAATAATAAAAAAGTTATGGAGTCTTCTGTACTAAGTTTGCATCGAGAAATTGAGGTTAAAAATCAAAAAGAAGCAAAACGCAAACAAAGTTTGGAAGAATTACTTATACTCTTCAATTAGATTACACTTTATTAATACTCTTATCTTTTAGGAAAGCTTGACTAAGTATAAAATATTGAGAATTGAACTTTAAACATGCACTAAAGAACGGTGTTTTTTAAAAAAACGAAGTCATTGAAGAGTTCAGTAAAGAAGTTTTTTGATTGAAAGAAGATCAGAACTAAAAAATGAAGAGAATATGGAGCTTCGAAGTAGATTTAGAAGAAGCTAACTCGGAAAAAGAGAGGTTGCCTCTTACAGTTGATATAAAGCACTATTAGTCTTTTTTTGTAAGATTATATTATTTAAACACTTTTGTGTAAATCTTTAATGTTAGTTTTACATTTTTCTAAATTGTAAGTGATACTATTTAATTTTATATTATAAAAGTAGAATTGTTATATTGAAATGTTTAGGTTTATACCTTATTACCATCATTTCTCTTTACAGGTAAATCATTCTTTCAAGTATATAAGGTTAAGTTTAATAATAAAATAAAATTTAAATTTTCCATTTTTTTTTACTGTTGATCCAATTTGTGAACTTTTTAATTATATGCCTTCAGTTTTTGATTTTACTATATATTGTTTAAATTCGAAATTAAATAGATTTATAATTCCTTTATTATTTTGGTGATTTTGTAGTTGTATTAGTGTTTTTATACTAAGAAGTTTATTATTTTTTAATTTTTTTTTTAATCTTGTATGCCAGTTAACTATATATTCTACCTCTTTGTCATTAATGTTTATGAAGTCTGTTGAAATTTCTACTTTCTTTATATTCTATAGTTGCTTGTACTTTTATTAATATATTTAATAAATTTCTTTCAGCCTTTGAATTATTTTAATTAGTTTTTTTTAAAAAAATAAACTAGACTTCTTTTCTTTTCCGTTTGCGCATATATTTTATTTGATTTTATTTATCAAATTTTTACTTATAAAATTATTTTATTCATAAAAAGTTTATGAATAAGTAATTTTTATCTTGGTTTTAAGTTAATTAACCTTTTAGACGATGTTGTTTATCTCAACATTTTATTAACTTCATTACTTTGATTACTTCTTTGGTTATTATTAATATTAGTACACTCGATGTTTTACTAATTTTTTAACCTTACCATTTATAGGTTAAATATTTACTTTTTCTATTATAATCTATACATTTTTTACTTTTTTTTATGCCGTTTGTAAATATACATCATAAAGTTCCTTTCTTATGCATGAACTTGCTTTATTCTTTAGTATTTTTTTATAAAATTATTTCATTTGAAATTGAAATTTATATTAGTAATGGTTATGTACATGAATTTATCCTTACAAATTTAATATGTACTTATATATATTCGGTTAGTTAATTTTTTATTATTAAACCATTTTCATAATTGTTTATTTAAATATAAGAGAACTTGATGAATTTAAATATAATTTCTGCTCTCTTTAATGTGCCGAAGTTGAGAAAGTTTAAGGGAAATGACTATTGAATATAATGTTAATATCTTACTATTTTTTATTAATATAGTTTTACTTGTTTATCCTTTTGGTTGTTTTATAAAGAATTTTTTTATTTCTTCATACATATCATTTTCTTTTCGGTTTTAATTTCTATACTATAATGATATTTCTATTTATTGAAGTTTTACATTACAACTTTTTTGTTTATACTAACGTATTTTTATATATTTGCGTAAGTTTTATAATATTAACAACACCTTTAAGTTATATATTGTTTTGATAATAATTTATATATGACTTTTTGTTAGCATAACTACTTTTAAGTCTTTTTGCATTTATTAATTCTCTCTACTGTGTTGAAGTTCGAAGTCTTTTTATTGACATATTTTATTAGCACCAATAAAACTTTTTAAATTTGATTTAGATTTTTATTTCTTTACGTGTAATTATTAAAATTTTTTAACTCCATATTGTAATACATATAATGTGTTTTAGTATACTTAAAACTTTTTAAGTTTTTTTATTATTGTTTGTATTATTATCGAAAGATATTTGTTTATTACTGTTTTTAAATTACTTATTTCATGTTAAACACTCATATGCCTCTTGGCTCGAATTTTTATAGTAGCGCCTGCTTTATCTTTGAAATGTTTTCTATATGACAGGCTCGCTTCTTGAAGCTGAAGAAATTAGTACACAAGGTTATTTTGCTTTTGTAGTTACATGAAAATCTATTACACTTTTAGTTTAGAACCACTTTTTGGTTCAGCATTCTCCGTTTAGTTTATATTTGCCAACTATAGAAGGAGTTGAATTAAAAGGTTTTTTTGCTTAAAATGTTTAAGGGGGTACTTACAACACTTTGGCCGTTATATAATATATAAAACGTTCACAGCAAATAACATATAATATGAATTTAAAAAAGGATTTGTTACAGTGGAGTTATTGCGTGCTTATGTGTAAATTATAACTTACCTAAGAGGTGAGTTTTATTAATTTTTAAATAGTATTAATAGTTATTATATTGAAAAAAGTAATTTTTGTTTTGCTTTCTATAGCTTGTTTTAAATGAAGCCCTTATTTTTGCAAAATAAAAATAAACGTATCCATGTATTAATGTATTGAACATAAGAAGCAAATATTTTTTGAATTAGTGTTGTTTACTTAAGTTGTTATACGGTTTTTATTAGTACTATATGAAGTTATGTGACTTACGGATTATGTATGATCTTTGCAATTTTTCCCCATGATTTATTAATATAAGAATATTTAAAGAAGAAAGCAAAGCGTTAGTAATTTATTTAGCTACTATTAAAAAAATTTAAACTTGATAGTTGCGATTACTTTTTAATAACTCGATAGTTTGATAATGATTAATACTTATAATGCAGTTATTTAATAACTTACTAAGTTTGTTTTTACATATAATTAGTTTTTAATGAGGTTTTTAGAAAAGGTTATATCAACTTTGTTAGTATTATAGCCTGTATATGTAATGTATTACTCAAACCCGTTGCTACTTTAAATATAAAATTTTATAGTAATGTTATTGGGTATTAAATTTAAAAGCGTTCAATCGACAAAAATTATATCGTAGCAACTGTGACAAATGTCTATTTTGAAATAACTTATATTTTGTATGGAAGACATTAAATTTAATTATAGATAAAAGCAATGCATGAAAATATGTCGCTATAAGCAAAGCAATAATTTTTTAATATTTGTAATTTTTTATTATTTTTTTTTCATATAAATAAGATCTACCTGATATTCGAGAGAATCTTGCAAAGAAAAACGAGGAAGAATTCGACCTGCTTAGAAAAAAGTTAACCACTAACGAATCCCTTTTTAAAGAGAGCACTGAAAAGTTGAATTTGGTTAACTTTATATTTATTATATTTTTCTTATAATTTTTAAAATTTCTACTTTTTACTTTTATTCCTATTAAGCTAATTATTTCGTTTTTTAGTGCTTTACTGGATTTATATTATCTTAGCATATATTTTTACTAATTTTTGTTTATTATACCTTACTTTTCATTTATGACTGTTTTTTATTTATAATATTTAAGGTCAGCGAAACCAACGAATGTTTGCGAAAAGAAATTCAGTCACAACTTATTGAAAATGAGAAGAAAGAAAAAGAGTTCGAGATTGTGAAGAAAGCGCTGATTGAAGAGAAAAATGGTTTCTTTTATTCTATAAATGCTTAGCGTCGTTATATGGTGTACATATTTTGAAAATACTCAGTTAGAAATTTCCTTCAAGAACCTTTTTTTTACTTTTTTTGTAAGTAAAAGTGCTCCCATAAGCTCTATTATTGACTTGGTTATACCTTGTCGTGTGTGAAAATATCTCATTTTTATATACTAACATGCTAATTATACTTTTTATAAAATTAAAGTAACTTCTCTTTCAATTTTTTATTATTAACGCATTATTGTCTTTTCGGTGATAACTTTTAAGTACACGCTTTTGTAATACTTTAAAGTATTATTAATGAAAAGGTATGCTAAACTTCAGAAAGATTACAACGCTCTTTTAAAAGAGGTGCAGTAATTTATATTTTTCTATATTTAATTTTTATATGCTTTTATTTGTTTTTATTTTACAAAAATGTATATAGAATGAGGCGTATAAACTATTGCTTGCTGAGTTGTGCACAGCAATGAAATTCTAACGGAAGAGACCGACTACACTATGAAAATGATTGAACAAGAGGAAAGGAGAATGGGTATCATGTTAACGGTAATTATAAAAATACACGAATAGATGATTAAGTGCAATTATTAATGCAGTTAGAAGAGCAGTCGTAAAATTTTATTATACTAATGTATAAGTAACGCTAGCTATATTTACGAGGTAGTAATTAAATTGTTGGGGTAAGTTATTAGAGATGTGAGGACTTTAAAATATATTTTACATATTGAAATCTTTGATGAAACCCTATAATAAAAACCTCCCAATAAAATTTTTATTTGTAAATATACAACACTTTATTAATATATTTTACAGACAAGGACGCGCGGACATACGAATCAAATTATAAAAGAAAATTTTTAGAAGTTCTTCCAGTTGGTAATATGCAGAATTTACGCGAGATCGGCCAATTGCCACCTCTTAAGGTTTCTTCGCTTTGCTTTGAAGTTAAAGACGTATTTAATAGTAATAGTTGATAAATATATACGGAAGCAAGTTTGGCTCAGATACGATTAAAAAAAATTTTTTTTTTGATTAGAAATATAATTTCGATTAAAGTAAATTAAGCCGATGTATTGGTAGTTAGTACACTTACTTAGTTATATTATTAATTTATCATCTTTATGATAGGTCTTGTAAAAAAATATATTTTTAACTATATACATAATTGTTTACTACTAAAAATTTGTAGGCGAATATTGTCCAGCGCTCTCCTTTAGTTACTTTAGAAAAAATCGATTTGTTTGGGAAACGTATAATACTAAGAAATGTTTCCAAGAAAAGTGTTCGTTTGAAGCATTGGAAGTTGCAAACACGAAGCCCATCTTCTGTTAGCGATGAGTTTATGTTTCAGGACGTCTTAGTAAGCGCAAATGTAATATAAATAAGCATGTATAAGACATATTATATGAGACCATCGTACCGCTAAAATAGATAGTTACTGTTAATAATGCTGAAGTAGATATACTTTGTACTAAAAAATTGTGGTATATAGCATATTGTTATAACTAATTTTTTATATGCAGGTTTGAGTTTCTGTAATATATTTTTAATGCTAATATGGTTGTATATCTCTGCATAACAAGCCATGTGTTAATGGAACTTAAATTAATAAAAGGGTAGAATTGCCGTTTATATAAATGAAAAAGACAACAGCAGGCTAAATAATTATCAGCAAAAGTATTCTCAGGTTTTTAATTGGCAAAGCACTACCGCGTGGATATGCGAAAAGGAATCGTTATTACTCTTACAGGTATAACAATTTCTAATATGTATTGTTACGTGCGCAGTATTGCGCATTTCTAATTCTTTTATATCTTTTTATTAGATTCAATTTATTTGCATCCCACTGAAAAAAGGATAACGAAGTTGTGTCCCGTGCAAATATTGAGTGTTCATCTTCAGTAAAACGCATGAAATCATTTTTTTTTGCAGTTAAAACGCAAATAAATACTTACATTAAAGGCCTTTTTGTATTATTTATAGAGCTGATTATCATGCCAGCGCACAGCTTCTTTCTCTGTTTTAATACATAAATCATTAAAATTGTTTATGCGAATGATGTATTTACGTTTTATTTATTAATGAGAAAACATTATTTCATTATAAATAGGGAAAAATATAATGACAGTTTGAAATCAATAGCGACCATCTGCTAAAGCTCCTATCAAAAAAACCAAACAAATTTTTTAAAGAATTAAGCAGGTGTTTATAAAATTTTTAAGAGAAAGTAAATAGTGATTGTGTTAAAAAGATCTAATTTTATAAGGTAGTTAGAAATAATGGGAAATAATTATTTCTTGATGTGTATAAAGAAGAAAAAATGCTTCATTATATTAAACTTTTGAACAATAATTACAAGCAGTATAAAAATTAACCAAGAAACGAAAATGTATTAAGGTATAATAAAATCACAACTAATAGAATTTTTCAGGTTACTTCAGTTAAATCTCAAAAGTAAGAGAAACAGATTGAGAGGAAGCAGATTAAAGCAAAAAGGTCATACTTTATCTCATGACATCATTGCGGCAGTATGCTTATATATAATATTATACTTAAGAAAAGGAAAAAACAAGTATTATAATGTTCACTTAGTAAGCTTTAAATTGAAGCATATTAAAGTAATACACAGTAATTATACTATAGAATGAATAAAATCAATAAATATATAATTCCAAATATAGTTTAATTAGTCACTTTTTTTCAAGGTGTCCATTTAGCTCCGTGTCTTCTTCGCTAAGTTAATAGTTATTGGTGAGTAGGACATACATACCTTTATATTCTAAAGATAAAAATACACAACAACCTCATTATAAAACTTTCGTTGGAATATTCTTCAAACATAAAAGTTGGGTCTTTTTGTCAGATATGAATAATTTGTAAATATTTAATATAAATACGGCTTCGCCCTACCCTCGCTTATACTATTTAGCTCTTCCACCTTCTCCACGACTTGGCCCACCTCCAGAGGTTCATCTCTACGTAACAAAGTTAACTCTTAAGGCAAAGTTATGAGATTTTAAAGTTAATAACATTCTTGTTTATCCTTATGAAAAGTGCTAGAAAAACCAAACGTAAACTTACTACCAAATGGTTTAGTTAACTGAAGGATATCAATACACAGCAAGTATATAAGAAATACACAGTAACCCTTTTACTAACTTATATTAAGAACTCAAACAATTTAATTAACTGCACGGGCGACTCTTTTTTAAAGACAGGATCTACAGAAGTTTCCTCACTCAAACCCGAATTTTTATTTTCTTCAAGGTATTTCATTTCATCTTCTAGAGGAATTTTAGCTTAGCCGAGTCTCAGTTAACAGAAAAGGTTAAAAATAGATTTTCATGTACGTTCAAAAAGTTTCGTTAACTTAAAAACCCCTTCAATAGTTGGTAGCTCCTTTACTTTAGTATTAACCTTACAAAATATTATACTTTTATAAATAAACAGAAAGACAGAATTTAATATTATAGGTTTTTTGACTGTATTAATAAAAAATTTAATTTTAATTTTAGCGAATAATCGTAACTTCTGCATATTTGAACAAAGGCAAAAGTTAAGTTAAGATTACCGGCCAAGTAAGAATGTAGCGAGAGAATTCAAAGTTCACTTTAGAAAAAAAAGCCAATATTATTTGATAGTGACTAATTATATAATCTTCAATTATAATATTTTTCTTTTTTAGTGTTTTAAGGACATTCCGGCGAAATTCTTTCTTTTCAGTCTTTGTATACTCAACTTTAACTATATTATAGTTTTTGAGATTTTAAACTAATTATAATTTTGCTGAAAAAAAAAGCTTTATTTTATACAACAATTAAACTAATAATATTTTTTGCTAATACGAAGTAAATTTTTCAATACTGGAGGAAGGCACTTAACTTGTAAGCTTAAAATAATTTTTTTAATGGTTCAAAAAGCCCTAACATAAGAAAGGTTTACTACTTATAAGTTAGGGCGCTACTTAAAATTTACTTTAGAAAACAGTAAAAAAAGTAAAGGCAAAAAAAATTGTGAAACGATAGTAACACTGATACTAGGAAATAATAGTAAGGAATACTGCAGATCCGCTCCCACCTCAAACTTTTTAATACTTGCTACCGAACTTGGCGATCGGTTATTTTTTTATAAAAAATTTTAAATAAAAGATCTATTGGTAAAAGGGAAGAAACAATTTATTTGTTATTTATAAATCGCGCACAAGCAGCTAAACGAATATATATATATAATAAATATTACTTCTTATATTATATGCTTAAGCGAAGTTTACGAAGTTAGAAAGCATAGCTTTAAGCCTAACTACAACTCGCTATCGGCCTTCCTCGCAGTATACATTCGTAAAAGAGACCGTAAATTCAAAATAATGGGAATTGAAGAAAATTATAGCACAATAGTGTTATATAATGCATAAATTGGTATTAGCTTTTAATCCAGCCTCAAAAAAAAAAATTAAAAACTTAAGTTAATTTTTTATCTTCACACGCATTTTATATAACACTAGTTATAATAATTTTTCTATAAATTTATTTTTGTAAAGATATATAGGTTTGGACTGATAAAAATATTAATACAAGGAATAGTGAGGAAATAGCGACTTTCGTATGGGCCTCCAGCAAAGTCAATCTTAAAACATTGTTCTACTGCATTCTACATAATCAATAATATTGGCTTTAGTTAAGTTGAAAATTATTAAAAAATTACTTGAAGATCCTGTTGGTAGCTATAAGACAAAAATAACTCACGATCCTCGTTGGAGTACTTTCTACTATGATTTTATAAAAAAAATCTTAAAAGTCTGTAGTTCGCTGATAAATATTAAAAATGAGCATTCCTATGCCCTTTAATACTTTTTTTAAACTACTTATCTCCTAACTTTAATGAATATTACTACTCAAGTTTTTTAAAGATTATTGAGAACTTTTTTGATATTTAAAAAAGGCTTATAAACAACTCTTTACTTTACTTTCTAATATGAGGTTTTGTTATAAATAAAAACTTAAATTTTAATAATTAAACGCTAATATATAGGGGAGAAATCTCTTAGTACCTTCTATTTTGAATAAATAAATGGGGCATATATTTAGTTTTAATCTGATTCCCTTATAAGTTTTCGACCTTTGAACTAAAGTTTGTAAGTTAAACAGCTATAATTTTACAAACTCCTTATATATAATTTGCTCTACCTTCGTTAGCGAAATTATTAAATATACTAGAAAAAGTATTATAACTTATGTAAACGTGTCTTTTAGGATATGCTCTACATATATATCAGTTAGTACTACACGTTTTGTTTTTAAAGGGGTTAGACTAATAGATAACATTTTTTTTAAAATATAATAACTAAAATATTTACCTCAACCACGGGAAGTGTACTTCCACTATAAAGTTCTGAAAGGAATAAACCCTGGTTGAAGGAAAAAAAATCTCCATATGAAAAAGTTCTCAAATTTTTTTTTGGTTTCTAGCTTTTCTCTTCTTTATTGCGTTATATTATCAAAAATATTACATCTTTTAATTTAAACATAAATATTAGATCATTATTTTTTGGAACAAACTTTTATGACTAGCGAATTTGTTGGGGAACAAGTAAACTAAATTTAATGTAGTGAAAAATAACTGGTTAAAAAAAATTTGAGCTACCAACAACTTAGTTTACACGGCAACAATTAATCAAACGTTTATATCACAAAATTCTTTGAACTACCAAAAACAACTTTCGGCGGTTTTTAATTAATATATATTGTAGTAGGTAGAATACTACTATATTAAAAAATATGTATTTGCTACTTTTTCTCTTATTATTTGAAGTTTATATCATTAAGTTATCTAGTTTTTTTACTTTAAATGTATCCCCTTTTATTACATGAGTCGTGGTAACCCTGGACGCTCTTTCTAAGTTCTTGCACAATTCCGCACTTGAAAGGCCTATAAGATGACGTTTTATAATAAAATAATAACAGCAGAAAAATCCGCGCAAGGATGAACCTATGTGCAAGTAGATATTATAATTTTTAATTATGATAAAAAATTAAGAAAAATCGAGTTTCTAATTAAATTTTATACGATGAGGTCTTACCCCTATACAGTAATAAAGATGCCAACTTTAAAAAAACCAATTACGTGCGTGGATTTAATTGGGAACTAGTATCTAAAACCGTTAATAAGGCTATTAAGGAGTGCAAAAAAAAAAGAGGGACATTAATTCTGCGAGAAACAAGCCCCATAAAAGGGCCATGGTCGAAAGATGTTGGTTTAAAAACATATTGAATAAGCTATTAGAAGTAAGTGAATACCGTATATACGAAAAAGGACGATATAAGACTTCAAGAATTAAAACTTGACAGCTCTACCATGACATGGAAAGAAATGGCTTGTTTTTTTCCTGGCAGGACTAATAAGCAATGCCGTAATAAATACAAAAAACATATTAACATATTCAATAAAAAATACGCATGAGGTGGGTAAATTGCTTGTCTCCAAGCTTGAAAAAAGGCCCCTTTTCTCCTAACGAACAAGCACTTATAATTAAGGCTCAAAAATTTATGGAAATAAGTAGTACCAGAAACTATACCAATACTGTTCTCTGCTGATATGAAGAAGCCAGAGTCCCGTATATCCTGAGCTCTCCCTAATAGGTCTTTAACTTTTTATCTTGCCAAGTTACTTATAACTCCGGTTATTTTAGAAAAAAGAACTGAAAGTGATGTAAAAAACTGGTGGTATAATCGTATTAAGAAAAATAGACTCCGGAAAATGGAGCAGTATAGAAATTGCTAGAAGGAATTACCACTTCAAATAACATTTTTTTAAAAAATCAGCAACTTGTAAAATTCTATCCACCATGCACTCCTAACAACCTTTATTTTGTCGACTTCAAAGGCAATTTTGATTTTAAGTGGTAAGAGCTTTTATTTTATAAGTAAATATTCTATTATTTTAGATAAGGATGTTTGGAATACACAGGAGAAATGTTAAACATATATAGAATCGATAGCACTGGGTACTATCTACTTATCTTAAAAACGTATATAAACTTTATATTCTTTTTATTATATAGCATTTTTGAAGAGAGTCAAGATGATAGAACAATTCCAGCTCCCCTTTCCTTTTTGGAAGAGCACTTCCTTGCTACTCGTAAGGCTGAAAGCATCCGCTTCTATCCGAGGAGTGCCAACGCTGTGGATGATATTTTTATAATCAAAAAGCTCAAAGGCCTCTAATCTTAACCTTTTTGAGACGCCCTCTATAAATTTTACGAATTCTCCTGAAGGTATGCTCTATTCAACTTATTAGAGTTATTATTCATTACAATTATATAAAGGTTATGACATATTCGCAGCCGATTCCTTCTTTTTAGGACCAGATGTTCCTACAAAAGAAAGCGTTCTTATAAAGTAATACCTTCATATTTTAAGTAATTAAAAAAAAAATTGTTTCAGAAGATTTTGTTAGTTGAAATTAAGTTATATTTACTTACCATAATTAAAGTTTAAAATGTTTCGAATGTATACTTGTTACAATTGGAGTAGTATCGACGAATTCATCGCGACCATGGAAAATTTTGAGCATCGCACTCATTAGGGCGTTGAAACCGGGCCGAGTGCCGTTCGACTTCGAATAAAGTTTGGCTAAGAGAGCGGTTTATTAGCAAATAAAATACAGGTGAGTAGCGGGTCATTTGGGTCCCGCGCCCGCGAAGGTTACCATCCGCATAGAGAGAAGCAAGTACATTTAAGATATTCGGGGTTGCAGAGAATGGCAAAGTGAACTCGAAACCCTCTCATCGATAGGGATTGGAAGCTGCGCAAATAGTGCTTTTCAGTAGAATGCTGAGGTAGCTTGCCACAATCACATATGTGCAGGGGAAGCTCGTGGTTTTATATATTGCATTGTGAGGTAGCATTACGAACTGTAAGCATAAATAGTAATTTTTACACAGTAGACGCCATAAAATTCCGGAGGAAACTGTTATTTCTAGAAGAGCACTATCATGGTTAATAGCGGTAAAAAGCGTAAATATACATAATTTAGGTAGGGAGAATATTTTTTTTTATATTTATTGAATAAAGGTATATGTAGATATATACAGTAATTAAGCTCCCCCCTTTTACACCACAACACGTTTTTTAGGAAATAAAGGGCAAGAAAAGTTATCTATCCTTCTGAGGACTTGTTATCTCTATTTATATTTACTGACATTCTAAATTAATAAATGATTGTGGCCTACAAAACGCTAAAATAGTTTCTTCTTTATTATAAACATACCTTAAAAAAAATAACTTATAATATGTTAAGCGTTACACCCAAAACTTAGCTTAGGTGGGTGGTCTTTTACAAGCATTAAGAAAATATAGAGCTGTATATTTAAAAGACATTTGATTCCTGTTATATTTTATCATTTATAAAGGTCATTTGAATGGGGTCAACATTTCTGTCGGGGTATTACTAATTTACTATATAAACGAGCAACAAGCTATTTAGCATATAACCTCATAGCTAGCCCGTTAGATAGGCATGCCTTTTTAAAGCGGGGCTTCCGGGTAAACACAAGAAACTCTTTATTCGTAAGGTGGTGTTTGCAGCTAAAAAATTGACGAGGAGCTCCTATTTTCGGTACTTAGAAGACTAACTCATTGCGACCGCCTAAAAATAATATATAATATGTGATGTATTTTATTAAGTACACGAGCAAAATAATTATCAGAGGTTAGATAAGAAAAGCATAGTAAGTTTAGCAAAATTATTGAGTTTCACAGGTCACATACAAAATGACAAGGGGATCAATCCTTCTATCTAGTACGAACCTTTTTTAGCAGTGACATATGGGATATTACGAATCGAACTTTAAAAGAACCTAAAGCGAGTATGTGTTTAAGCACGAAAGCCCACCATGAACGCTTCCCGAGGGAAATTATGACTATTTAAAAGCTAGTCCGCATTCTTAGCATTTGACCTACAGACTGCCAGGTGCTGAAGACTATTGAACTATAGCGCCAGAGTACCGCGCTCAAGAATTTATTTAATATTTAATGGCTTGTGAAAATAATCTTTAAAGCGTGGGCTTAATTTGAATATATTCAAGCAGAATCATTTATAACAACATTATTATTTTTAAAATTTATCAACATAAAATGAAAAGATTAAGTGCTCTAATTCTCATGTAGGCCATAAGAGGAGTCACGCACATATAACGTAGACGCAATTAGTTTTGTAGGGACATTCTCGCTTTTGACACACAGCAGCAAATAGTATAATGCTTAGAATACGACTTTGACTTGTTAAATATATATAGTAAAAGCACCTTTTTCACGTAGATAGAGATTTAGCTGGTTAACTACTTCTTGGATGACACTTCCAATCGAGTGCATGGATTCATCTCGAACAAGTGAAGTTCTGTTACGTAGCTTCGATGCCAGCAGGTAAGTTTTATATTATTAAATCAATAGATAACTATAGCTAACTGGTTAGGTCCTTACCTGATGGAGACATTAGGTGTACTAGAATTCCTTAGACTGTTCGTCACAGAGACGATCGCAACGTAATATACACACTTTAACTTAATACAGAGTCATGGCGTGGCTTAAATAAGGGTTATCGTATCGCGTTCGAAAAAGACCGTCCCATTCTAGCACGCCTGGTGCGTTCGTTATTCTCGATGCCTTCCGGTACCTGAGAAACAGAGAATTTTGACTACCATTGCCATCCACGGAAGGATCTCCGAGCTTATATACATTAGATAAGGTCATGTGGTGTCCAGTAACCCTCTATGATTATTGGGTCCTGTAAGTGGGAACGAAGACAATAGTACTTGAACCTTGCAGTAATGCTCACCAAACAATATTCATGAATATGGTTGCCCTGCTCGGTCGATGCTAGTCGAGGTAAGTTCAGTGCCGTGGAGAGGTGAAGGCTTATTGTTACGTATCGGAAGATATGCTCTTAAAGATGGTAAAAACGACGCATCAGGTAGGTTCATTAGGCTAGTGTTATCTTCCTAGTATCAGTGAGACTATTGCTACTATCCCTAACCTAATCTAAGAAGTTAGGTACTACCACCGACGGTATGAGTTTAGCACAATATAGCTTGACTGATGACCTATTCGACGAAAGTATACTATGTCTGACATGGTATATATTAGAGATCGCCGTCCGGAGACAATCCTCAGTGAAAAGCACTGGACGAGCTGAGGAAATCTCTCGTGTGTAGTTGACTAGAACATTCATGGATTCAGCTAAGTTACATACGTGCTCCTGCTTGTAGGTCACTAACCGCGTGCGAAGACTTTTGTTCCGAAAGGCGTATGTAATGAGTGATTAAATAGCACTAGCTCTTATCACGGAGCCGATGTCGGGATCTATAAAATTTTGAGCTATGTTAGTAGCATAGTCCCTAGTTTATATGACTCGCCGCTGAGTAATAGTGCCTGTACTATATATTAACTAGTGCTTGGTTTAAGGAATTTGGCTGATTTCAGGCTTTTTCCCATAGTACTTGTTCCTATAGACTATTAGCTAGTATATAGTATAGGTACTATTATGAAGTAGTGCTGTTATCTAGTGTATAGATTAGAATGCCCGCGTCGAGCCCATGATAAAGTTTTTACTCCACAATACATTTCTTATTTCGTCAACCTTTTGATTATATGTATTAGTTGTTTTTCTACTTACGATCACTATTGTACACACACAACCTAGGACAAAAGGCAGCAGGCTGCTTCATTGTGTTTGGTATTGGTCCGGCTCGTAAACTTTAAAATTAGGTGGGAAGTTTTTAACTCTGTCATGGTGCGAGCTTCGAATAAAAGCATATTTTTTTATTTTTTAAATTAAAGATAGAGATATTGCTATATTTACATTAACAAAGTTTACAGAATAATAATTATTTTCACTAGAATTTTTCTTGATTGCTTTTTGTTCTAGTTTTATATTAAATAAGTTAATTTTTTTAAAAATTTATCTTAAATATATTTATTAATTTTAATATTATCAAATTTTTTTAAAGTAGAATATTTAAAAAAATTGAAATAATGGTAGTTTCACTGCACAAATAGTATTATAATGACTCGCGAGCTTGTTTTATTGTTTTTTTAACGTTTGTGTTTAACTTGTTTTCTCTAAATTTTCTTTGATATATTTCTCTTTCTTTCAGTTATAATATTTTAAATTTGAATAATCGAAGGATTCCCGTCACTTATTTGGCTCTTTTAACCTTAAATGAACTTTTACTTGTTTATTATTTGCCAATATAACTGGACCTTATCTTTTATTTGTTGC
>NW_026973184.1:0-28585 GCF_036711695.1 Zophobas morio | reverse complement strand
CCTACGGGCTCGGAAAGTGCAACGAAACCATCAAATTTTAGCTAGAAACTGTATTTTTGTTGATTTTTATTGAATTTGAACTATATTTCAACGTTTTTTGATGGTTCTGAGCCACCAAACACACTTAAAGCATGCAGAATCGACTCAGAATAGGAAAAGGAGACGTTTAGGTCAATTTTATGCATTCTGGCGTTCGTAGATACAAGAAAACTGTTAAAATTCTTCAGAAACGTCACTTTTGAAGTGTTTTCTTGTACTTTTAAGCCAATCAGATACCCTACGGGCTCGGAAAGAGCAACGAAACCATAAAATTTTACCTAGAAACTGTATTTTTGTCGATTTTTATTGAATTTGAACTATATTTCAACGTTTTTTGATGGTTCTGAGCCACCAAACACACTTAAAGCATGCAGAATCGACTCAGAATAGGAAAAGGAGACGTTTAGGTCAATTTTATGCATTCTGGCGTTCGTAGATACAAGAAAACTGTTAAAATTCTTCAGAAACGTCACTTTTGAAGTGTTTTCTTGTACTTTTAAGCCAATCAGATACCCTACGGGGCTCGGAAAGTGCAACGAAACCATCAAATTTTAGCTAGAAACTGTATTTTTGTCGATTTTTATTGAATTTGAACTATATTTCAACGTTTTTTGATGGTTCTGAGCCACCAAACACACTTAAAGCATGCAGAATCGATTCAGAATAGGAAAAGGAGGCGTTTAGGTCAATTTTATGCATTCTGGCGTTCGTAGATACAAGAAAACTGTTAAAATTCTTCAGAAACGTCACTTTTGAAGTGTTTTCTTGTACTTTTAAGCCAATCAGATACCCTACGGGCTCGGAAAGTGCAACGAAACCATCAAATTTTAGCTAGAAACTGTATTTTTGTCGATTTTTATTGAATTTGAACTATATTTCAAAGTTTTTTGATGGTTCTGAGCCACCAAACACACTTAAAGCATGCAGAATCGACTCAGAATAGGAAAAGGAGACGTTTAGGTCAATTTTATGCATTCTGGCGTTCGTAGATACAAGAAAACTGTTAAAATTCTTCAGAAACGTCACTTTTGAAGTGTTTTCTTGTACTTTTAAGCCAATCAGATACCCTACGGGCTCGGAAAGTGCAACGAAACCATCAAATTTTAGCTAGAAACTGTATTTTTGTCGATTTTTATTGAATTTGAACTATATTTCAACGTTTTTTGATGGTTCTGAGCCACCAAACACACTTAAAGCATGCAGAATCGACTCAGAATAGGAAAAGGAGACGTTTAGGTCAATTTTATGCATTCTGGCGTTCGTAGATACAAGAAAACTGTTAAAATTCTTCAGAAACGTCACTTTTGAAGTGTTTTCTTGTACTTTTAAGCCAATCAGATACCCTATGGGCTCGGAAAGTGCAACGAAACCATCAAATTTTAGCTAGAAACTGTATTTTTGTCGATTTTTATTGAATTTGAACTATATTTCAACGTTTTTTGATGGTTCTGAGCCACCAAACACACTTAAAGCATGCAGAATCGACTCAGAATAGGAAAAGGAGACGTTTAGGTCAATTTTATGCATTCTGGCGTTCGTAGATACAAGAAAACTGTTAAAATTCTTCAGAAACGTCACTTTTGAAGTGTTTTCTTGTACTTTTAAGCCAATCAGATACCCTACGGGCTCGGAAAGTGCAACGAAACCATCAAATTTTAGCTAGAAACTGTATTTTTGTCGATTTTTATTGAATTTGAACTATATTTCAACGTTTTTTGATGGTTCTGAGCCACCAAACACACTTAAAGCATGCAGAATCGACTCAGAATAGGAAAAGGAGACGTTTAGGTCAATTTTATGCATTCTGGCGTTCGTAGATACAAGAAAACTGTTAAAATTCTTCAGAAACGTCACTTTTGAAGTGTTTTCTTGTACTTTTAAGCCAATCAGATACCCTACGGGCTCGGAAAGTGCAACGAAACCATCAAATTTTAGCTAGAAACTGTATTTTTGTCGATTTTTATTGAATTTGAACTATATTTCAACGTTTTTTGATGGTTCTGAGCCACCAAACACACTTAAAGCATGCAGATTCGACTCAGAATAGGAAAAGGAGACGTTTAGGTCAATTTTATGCATTCTGGCGTTCGTAGATACAAGAAAACTGTTAAAATTCTTCAGAAACGTCACTTTTGAAGTGTTTTCTTGTACTTTTAAGCCAATCAGATACCCTACGGGCTCGGAAAGTGCAACGAAACCATCAAATTTTAGCTAGAAACTGTATTTTTGTCGATTTTTATTGAATTTGAACTATATTTCAACGTTTTTTGATGGTTCTGAGCCACCAAACACACTTAAAGCATGCAGAATCGACTCAGAATAGGAAAAGGAGACGTTTAGGTCAATTTTATGCATTCTGGCGTTCGTAGATACAAGAAAACTGTTAAAATTCTTCAGAAACGTCACTTTTGAAGTGTTTTCTTGTACTTTTAAGCCAATCAGATACCCTACGGGCTCGGAAAGTGCAACGAAACCATCAAATTTTAGCTAGAAACTGTATTTTTGTCGATTTTTATTGAATTTGAACTATATTTCAACGTTTTTAGATGGTTCTGAGCCACCAAACACACTTAAAGCATGCAGAATCGACTCAGAATAGGAAAAGGAGACGTTTAGGTCAATTTTATGCATTCTGGCGTTCGTAGATACAAGAAAACTGTTAAAATTCTTCAGAAACGTCACTTTTGAAGTGTTTTCTTGTACTTTTAAGCCAATCAGATACCCTACGGGCTCGGAAAGTGCAACGAAACCATCAAATTTTAGCTAGAAACTGTATTTTTGTCGATTTTTATTGAATTTGAACTATATTTCAAAGTTTTTTGATGGTTCTGAGCCACCAAACACACTTAAAGCATGCAGAATCGACTCAGAATAGGAAAAGGAGACGTTTAGGTCAATTTTATGCATTCTGGCGTTCGTAGATACAAGAAAACTGTTAAAATTCTTCAGAAACGTCACTTTTGAAGTGTTTTCTTGTACTTTTAAGCCAATCAGATACCCTGCGGGCTCGGAAAGTGCAACGAAACCATCAAATTTTAGCTAGAAACTGTATTTTTTGTCGATTTTTATTTAATTTGAACTATATTTCAACGTTTTTTGATGGTTCTGAGCCACCAAACACACTTAAAGCATGCAGAATCGACTCAGAATAGGAAAAGGAGACGTTTAGGTCAATTTTATGCATTCTGGCGTTCGTAGATACAAGAAAACCGTTAAAATTCTTCAGAAACGTCACTTTTGAAGTGTTTTCTTGTACTTTTAAGCCAATCAGATACCCTTCGGGCTCGGAAAGTGCAACGAAACCATCAAATTTTAGCTAGAAACTGTATTTTTGTCGATTTTTATTGAATTTGAACTATATTTCAACGTTTTTTGATGGTTCTGAGCCACCAAACACACTTAAAGCATGCAGAATCGACTCAGAATAGGAAAAGGAGACGTTTAGGTCAATTTTATGCATTCTGGCGTTCGTAGATACAAGAAAACTGTTAAAATTCTTCAGAAACGTCACTTTTGAAGTGTTTTCTTGTACTGTTAAGCCAATCAGATACCCTACGGGCTCGGAAAGTGCAACGAAACCATCAAATTTTAGCTAGAAACTGTATTTTTGTCGATTTTTATTGAATTTGAACTATATTTCAACGTTTTTTGATGGTTCTGAGCCACCAAACACACTTAAAGCATGCAGAATCGACTCAGAATAGGAAAAGGAGACGTTTAGGTCAATTTTATGCATTCTGGCGTTCGTAGATACAAGAAAACTGTTAAAATTCTTCAGAAACGTCACTTTTGAAGTGTTTTCTTGTACTTTTAAGCCAATCAGATACCCTACGGGCTCGGAAAGTGCAACGAAACCATCAAATTTTAGCTAGAAACTGTATTTTTGTCGATTTTTATTGAATTTGAACTATATTTCAACGTTTTTTGATGGTTCTGAGCCACCAAACACACTTAAAGCATGCAGAATCAACTCAGAATAGGAAAAGGAGACGTTTAGGTCAATTTTATGCATTCTGGCGTTCGTAGATACAAGAAAACTGTTAAAATTCTTCAGAAACGTCACTTTTGAAGTGTTTTCTTGTACTTTTAAGCCAATCAGATACCCTACGGGCTCGGAAAGTGCAACGAAACCATCAAATTTTAGCTAGAAACTGTATTTTTGTCGATTTTTATTGAATTTGAACTATATTTCAACGTTTTTTGATGGTTCTGAGCCACCAAACACACTTAAAGCATGCAGAATCGACTCAGAATAGGAAAAGGAGACGTTTAGGTCAATTTTATGCATTCTGGCGTTCGTAGATACAAGAAAACTGTTAAAATTCTTCAGAAACGTCACTTTTGAAGTGTTTTCTTGTACTTTTAAGCCAATCAGATACCCTACGGGCTCGGAAAGTGCAACGAAACCATCAAATTTTAGCTAGAAACTGTATTTTTGTCGATTTTTATTGAATTTGAACTATATTTCAACGTTTTTTGATGGTTCTGAGCCACCAAACACACTTAAAGCATGCAGAATCGACTCAGAATAGGAAAAGGAGACGTTTAGGTCAATTTTATGCATTCTGGCGTTCGTAGATACAAGAAAACTGTTAAAATTCTTCAGAAACGTCACTTTTGAAGTGTTTTCTTGTACTTTTAAGCCAATCAGATACCCTGCGGGCTCGGAAAGTGCAACGAAACCATCAAATTTTAGCTAGAAACTGTATTTTTGTCGATTTTTATTGAATTTGAACTATATTTCAACGTTTTTTGATGGTTCTGAGCCACCAAACACACTTAAAGCATGCAGAATCGACTCAGAATAGGAAAAGGAGACGTTTAGGTCAATTTTATGCATTCTGGCGTTCGTAGATACAAGAAAACTGTTAAAATTCTTCAGAAACGTCACTTTTGAAGTGTTTTCTTGTACTTTTAAGCCAATCAGATACCCTACGGGCTCGGAAAGTGCAACGAAACCATCAAATTTTAGCTAGAAACTGTATTTTTGTCGATTTTTATTGAATTTGAACTATATTTCAACGTTTTTTGATGGTTCTGAGCCACCAAACACACTTAAAGCATGCAGAATCGACTCAGAATAGGAAAAGGAGACGTTTAGGTCAATTTTATGCATTCTGGCGTTCGTAGATACAAGAAAACTGTTAAAATTCTTCAGAAACGTCACTTTTGAAGTGTTTTCTTGTACTTTTAAGCCAATCAGATACCCTACGGGCTCGGAAAGTGCAACGAAACCATCAAATTTTAGCTAGAAACTGTATTTTTGTCGATTTTTATTGAATTTGAACTATATTTCAACGTTTTTTGATGGTTCTGAGCCACCAAACACACTTAAAGCATGCAGAATCAACTCAGAATAGGAAAAGGAGACGTTTAGGTCAATTTTATGCATTCTGGCGTTCGTAGATACAAGAAAACTGTTAAAATTCTTCAGAAACGTCACTTTTGAAGTGTTTTCTTGTACTTTTAAGCCAATCAGATACCCTACGGGCTCGGAAAGTGCAACGAAACCATCAAATTTTAGCTAGAAACTGTATTTTTGTCGATTTTTATTGAATTTGAACTATATTTCAACGTTTTTTGATGGTTCTGAGCCACCAAACACACTTAAAGCATGCAGAATCGACTCAGAATAGGAAAAGGAGACGTTTAGGTCAATTTTATGCATTCTGGCGTTCGTAGATACAAGAAAACTGTTAAAATTCTTCAGAAACGTCACTTTTGAAGTGTTTTCTTGTACTTTTAAGCCAATCAGATACCCTACGGGCTCGGAAAGTGCAACGAAACCATCAAATTTTAGCTAGAAACTGTATTTTTGTCGATTTTTATTGAATTTGAACTATATTTCAACGTTTTTTGATGGTTCTGAGCCACCAAACACACTTAAAGCATGCAGAATCGACTCAGAATAGGAAAAGGAGACGTTTAGGTCAATTTTATGCATTCTGGCGTTCGTAGATACAAGAAAACTGTTAAAATTCTTCAGAAACGTCACTTTTGAAGTGTTTTCTTGTACTTTTAAGCCAATCAGATACCCTGCGGGCTCGGAAAGTGCAACGAAACCATCAAATTTTAGCTAGAAACTGTATTTTTGTCGATTTTTATTGAATTTGAACTATATTTCAACGTTTTTTGATGGTTCTGAGCCACCAAACACACTTAAAGCATGCAGAATCGACTCAGAATAGGAAAAGGAGACGTTTAGGTCAATTTTATGCATTCTGGCGTTCGTAGATACAAGAAAACTGTTAAAATTCTTCAGAAACGTCACTTTTGAAGTGTTTTCTTGTACTTTTAAGCCAATCAGATACCCTACGGGCTCGGAAAGTGCAACGAAACCATCAAATTTTAGCTAGAAACTGTATTTTTGTCGATTTTTATTGAATTTGAACTATATTTCAACGTTTTTTGATGGTTCTGAGCCACCAAACACACTTAAAGCATGCAGAATCGACTCAGAATAGGAAAAGGAGACGTTTAGGTCAATTTTATGCATTCTGGCGTTCGTAGATACAAGAAAACTGTTAAAATTCTTCAGAAACGTCACTTTTGAAGTGTTTTCTTGTACTTTTAAGCCAATCAGATACCCTACGGGCTCGGAAAGTGCAACGAAACCATCAAATTTTAGCTAGAAACTGTATTTTTGTCGATTTTTATTGAATTTGAACTATATTTCAACGTTTTTTGATGGTTCTGAGCCACCAAACACACTTAAAGCATGCAGAATCGACTCAGAATAGGAAAAGGAGACGTTAAGGTCAATTTTATGCATTCTGGCGTTCGTAGATACAAGAAAACTGTTAAAATTCTTCAGAAACGTCACTTTTGAAGTGTTTTCTTGTACTTTTAAGCCAATCAGATACCCAACGGGCTCGGAAAGTGCAACGAAACCATCAAATTTTAGCTAGAAACTGTATTTTTGTCGATTTTTATTGAATTTGAACTATATTTCAACGTTTTTTGATGGTTCTGAGCCACCAAACACACTTAAAGCATGCAGAATCGACTCAGAATAGGAAAAGGAGACGTTTAGGTCAATTTTATGCATTCTGGCGTTCGTAGATACAAGAAAACTGTTAAAATTCTTCAGAAACGTCACTTTTGAAGTGTTTTCTTGTACTTTTAAGCCAATCAGATACCCTACGGGCTCGGAAAGTGCAACGAAACCATCAAATTTTAGCTAGAAACTGTATTTTTGTCGATTTTTATTGAATTTGAACTATATTTCAACGTTTTTTGATGGTTCTGAGCCACCAAACACACTTAAAGCATGCAGAATCGATTCAGAATAGGAAAAGGAGACGTTTAGGTCAATTTTATGCATTCTGGCGTTCGTAGATACAAGAAAACTGTTAAAATTCTTCAGAAACGTCACTTTTGAAGTGTTTTCTTGTACTTTTAAGCCAATCAGATACCCAATGTGCTCGGAAAGTGCAACGAAACCATCAAATTTTAGCTAGAAACTGTATTTTTGTCGATTTTTATTGAATTTGAACTATATTTCAACGTTTTTTGATGGTTCTGAGCCACCAAACACACTTAAAGCATGCAGAATCGACTCAGAATAGGAAAAGGAGACGTTTAGGTCAATTTTATGCATTCTGGCGTTCGTAGATACAAGAAAACTGTTAAAATTCTTCAGAAACGTCACTTTTGAAATGTTTTCTTGTACTTTTAAGCCAATCAGATACCCTACGGGCTCGGAAAGTGCAACGAAACCATCAAATTTTAGCTAGAAACTGTATTTTTGCCGATTTTTATTGAATTTGAACTATATTTCAACGTTTTTTGATGGTTCTGAGCCACCAAACACACTTAAAGCATGCAGAATCGACTCAGAATAGGAAAAGGAGACGTTTAGGTGCATTCTGGCGTTCGTAGATACAAGAAAACTGTTAAAATTCTTCAGAAACGTCACTTTTGAAGTGTTTTCTTGTACTTTTAAGCCAATCAGATACCCTACGGGCTCGGAAAGTGCAACGAAACCATCAAATTTTAGCTAGAAACTGTATTTTTGTTGATTTTTATTGAATTTGAACTATATTTCAACGTTTTTTGATGGTTCTGAGCCACCAAACACACTTAAAGCATGCAGAATCGACTCAGAATAGGAAAAGGAGACGTTTAGGTCAATTTTATGCATTCTGGCGTTCGTAGATACAAGAAAACTGTTAAAATTCTTCAGAAACGTCACTTTTGAAGTGTTTTCTTGTACTTTTAAGCCAATCAGATACCCTACGGGCTCGGAAAGAGCAACGAAACCATAAAATTTTACCTAGAAACTGTATTTTTGTCGATTTTTATTGAATTTGAACTATATTTCAACGTTTTTTGATGGTTCTGAGCCACCAAACACACTTAAAGCATGCAGAATCGACTCAGAATAGGAAAAGGAGACGTTTAGGTCAATTTTATGCATTCTGGCGTTCGTAGATACAAGAAAACTGTTAAAATTCTTCAGAAACGTCACTTTTGAAGTGTTTTCTTGTACTTTTAAGCCAATCAGATACCCTACGGGCTCGGAAAGTGCAACGAAACCATCAAATTTTAGCTAGAAACTGTATTTTTGTCGATTTTTATTGAATTTGAACTATATTTCAACGTTTTTTGATGGTTCTGAGCCACCAAACACACTTAAAGCATGCAGAATCGATTCAGAATAGGAAAAGGAGGCGTTTAGGTCAATTTTATGCATTCTGGCGTTCGTAGATACAAGAAAACTGTTAAAATTCTTCAGAAACGTCACTTTTGAAGTGTTTTCTTGTACTTTTAAGCCAATCAGATACCCTACGGGCTCGGAAAGTGCAACGAAACCATCAAATTTTAGCTAGAAACTGTATTTTTGTCGATTTTTATTGAATTTGAACTATATTTCAACGTTTTTTGATGGTTCTGAGCCACCAAACACACTTAAAGCATGCAGAATCGACTCAGAATAGGAAAAGGAGACGTTTAGGTCAATTTTATGCATTCTGGCGTTCGTAGATACAAGAAAACTGTTAAAATTCTTCAGAAACGTCACTTTTGAAGTGTTTTCTTGTACTTTTAAGCCAATCAGATACCCTACGGGCTCGGAAAGTGCAACGAAACCATCAAATTTTAGCTAGAAACTGTATTTTTGTCGATTTTTATTGAATTTGAACTATATTTCAACGTTTTTTGATGGTTCTGAGCCACCAAACACACTTAAAGCATGCAGAATCGACTCAGAATAGGAAAAGGAGACGTTTAGGTCAATTTTATGCATTCTGGCGTTCGTAGATACAAGAAAACTGTTAAAATTCTTCAGAAACGTCACTTTTGAAGTGTTTTCTTGTACTTTTAAGCCAATCAGATACCCTATGGGCTCGGAAAGTGCAACGAAACCATCAAATTTTAGCTAGAAACTGTATTTTTGTCGATTTTTATTGAATTTGAACTATATTTCAACGTTTTTTGATGGTTCTGAGCCACCAAACACACTTAAAGCATGCAGAATCGACTCAGAATAGGAAAAGGAGACGTTTAGGTCAATTTTATGCATTCTGGCGTTCGTAGATACAAGAAAACTGTTAAAATTCTTCAGAAACGTCACTTTTGAAGTGTTTTCTTGTACTTTTAAGCCAATCAGATACCCTACGGGCTCGGAAAGTGCAACGAAACCATCAAATTTTAGCTAGAAACTGTATTTTTGTCGATTTTTATTGAATTTGAACTATATTTCAACGTTTTTTGATGGTTCTGAGCCACCAAACACACTTAAAGCATGCAGAATCGACTCAGAATAGGAAAAGGAGACGTTTAGGTCAATTTTATGCATTCTGGCGTTCGTAGATACAAGAAAACTGTTAAAATTCTTCAGAAACGTCACTTTTGAAGTGTTTTCTTGTACTTTTAAGCCAATCAGATACCCTACGGGCTCGGAAAGTGCAACGAAACCATCAAATTTTAGCTAGAAACTGTATTTTTGTCGATTTTTATTGAATTTGAACTATATTTCAACGTTTTTTGATGGTTCTGAGCCACCAAACACACTTAAAGCATGCAGAATCGACTCAGAATAGGAAAAGGAGACGTTTAGGTCAATTTTATGCATTCTGGCGTTCGTAGATACAAGAAAACTGTTAAAATTCTTCAGAAACGTCACTTTTGAAGTGTTTTCTTGTACTTTTAAGCCAATCAGATACCCTACGGGCTCGGAAAGTGCAACGAAACCATCAAATTTTAGCTAGAAACTGTATTTTTGTCGATTTTTATTGAATTTGAACTATATTTCAACGTTTTTTGATGGTTCTGAGCCACCAAACACACTTAAAGCATGCAGAATCGACTCAGAATAGGAAAAGGAGACGTTTAGGTCAATTTTATGCATTCTGGCGTTCGTAGATACAAGAAAACTGTTAAAATTCTTCAGAAACGTCACTTTTGAAGTGTTTTCTTGTACTTTTAAGCCAATCAGATACCCTACGGGCTCGGAAAGTGCAACGAAACCATCAAATTTTAGCTAGAAACTGTATTTTTGTCGATTTTTATTGAATTTGAACTATATTTCAACGTTTTTAGATGGTTCTGAGCCACCAAACACACTTAAAGCATGCAGAATCGACTCAGAATAGGAAAAGGAGACGTTTAGGTCAATTTTATGCATTCTGGCGTTCGTAGATACAAGAAAACTGTTAAAATTCTTCAGAAACGTCACTTTTGAAGTGTTTTCTTGTACTTTTAAGCCAATCAGATACCCTACGGGCTCGGAAAGTGCAACGAAACCATCAAATTTTAGCTAGAAACTGTATTTTTGTCGATTTTTATTGAATTTGAACTATATTTCAACGTTTTTTGATGGTTCTGAGCCACCAAACACACTTAAAGCATGCAGAATCGACTCAGAATAGGAAAAGGAGACGTTTAGGTCAATTTTATGCATTCTGGCGTTCGTAGATACAAGAAAACTGTTAAAATTCTTCAGAAACGTCACTTTTGAAGTGTTTTCTTGTACTTTTAAGCCAATCAGATACCCTAAGGGCTCGGAAAGTGCAACGAAACCATCAAATTTTAGCTAGAAACTGTATTTTTGTCGATTTTTATTGAATTTGAACTATATTTCAACGTTTTTTGATGGTTCTGAGCCACCAAACACACTTAAAGCATGCAGAATCGACTCAGAATAGGAAAAGGAGACGTTTAGGTCAATTTTATGCATTCTGGCGTTCGTAGATACAAGAAAACTGTTAAAATTCTTCAGAAACGTCACTTTTGAAGTGTTTTCTTGTACTTTTAAGCCAATCAGATACCCTACGGGCTCGGAAAGTGCAACGAAACCATAAAATTTTAGCTAGAAACTGTATTTTTGTCGATTTTTATTGAATTTGAACTATATTTCAACGTTTTTTGATGGTTCTGAGCCACCAAACACACTTAAAGCATGCAGAATCGACTCAGAATAGGAAAAGGAGAAGTTTAGGTCAATTTTATGCATTCTGGCGTTCGTAGATACAAGAAAACTGTTAAAATTCTTCAGAAACGTCACTTTTGAAGTGTTTTCTTGTACTTTTAAGCCAATCAGATACCCTACGGGTTCGGAAAGTGCAACGAAACCATCAAATTTTAGCTAGAAACTGTATTTTTGTCGATTTTTATTGAATTTGAACTATATTTCAAAGTTTTTTGATGGTTCTGAGCCACCAAACACACTTAAAGCATGCAGAATCGACTCAGAATAGGAAAAGGAGACGTTTAGGTCAATTTTATGCATTCTGGCGTTCGTAGATACAAGAAAACTGTTAAAATTCTTCAGAAACGTCACTTTTGAAGTGTTTTCTTGTACTTTTAAGCCAATCAGATACCCTACGGGCTCGGAAAGTGCAACGAAACCATCAAATTTTAGCTAGAAACTGTATTTTTGTCGATTTTTATTGAATTTGAACTATATTTCAACGTTTTTTGATGGTTCTGAGCCACCAAACACACTTAAAGCATGCAGAATCGACTCATAATAGGAAAAGGAGACGTTTAGGTCAATTTTATGCATTCTGGCGTTCGTAGATACAAGAAAACTGTTAAAATTCTTCAGAAACGTCACTTTTGAAGTGTTTTCTTGTACTTTTAAGCCAATCAGATACCCTACGGGCTCGGAAAGTGCAACGAAACCATCAAATTTTAGCTAGAAACTGTATTTTTGTCGATTTTTATTGAATTTGAACTATATTTCAACGTTTTTTGATGGTTCTGAGCCACCAAACACACTTAAAGCATGCAGAATCGACTCAGAATAGGAAAAGGAGACGTTTAGGTCAATTTTATGCATTCTGGCGTTCGTAGATCCAAGAAAACTGTTAAAATTCTTCAGAAACGTCACTTTTGAAGTGTTTTCTTGTACTTTTAAGCCAATCAGATACCCTACGGGCTCGGAAAGTGCAACGAAACCATCAAATTTTAGCTAGAAACTGTATTTTTGTCGATTTTTTTTGAATTTGAACTATATTTCAACGTTTTTTGATGGTTCTGAGCCACCAAACACACTTAAAGCATGCAGAATCGACTCAGAATAAGAAAAGGAGACGTTTAGGTCAATTTTATGCATTCTGGCGTTCGTAGATACAAGAAAACTGTTAAAATTCTTCAGAAACGTCACTTTTGAAGTGTTTTCTTGTACTTTTAAGCCAATCAGATACCCTACGGGCTCGGAAAGTGCAACGAAACCATCAAATTTTAGCTAGAAACTGTATTTTTGTCGATTTTTATTGAATTTGAACTATATTTCAAAACTGTTAAAATTCTTCAGAAACGTCACTTTTGAAGTGTTTTCTTGTACTTTTAAGCCAATCAGATACCCTGCGGGCTCGGAAAGTGCAACGAAACCATCAAATTTTAGCTAGAAACTGTATTTTTGTCGATTTTTATTGAATTTGAACTATATTTCAACGTTTTTTGATGGTTCTGAGCCACCAAACACACTTAAAGCATGCAGAATCGACTCAGAATAGGAAAAGGAGACGTTTAGGTCAATTTTATGCATTCTGGCGTTCGTAGATACAAGAAAACTGTTAAAATTCTTCAGAAACGTCACTTTTGAAGTGTTTTCTTGTACTTTTAAGCCAATCAGATACCCTACGGGCTCGGAAAGTGCAACGAAACCATCAAATTTTAGCTAGAAACTGTATTTTTGTCGATTTTTATTGAATTTGAACTATATTTCAACGTTTTTTGATGGTTCTGAGCCACCAAACACACTTAAAGCATGCAGAATCGACTCAGAATAGGAAAAGGAGAAGTTTAGGTCAATTTTATGCATTCTGGCGTTCGTAGATACAAGAAAACTGTTAAAATTCTTCAGAAACGTCACTTTTGAAGTGTTTTCTTGTACTTTTAAGCCAATCAGATACCCTACGGGCTCGGAAAGTGCAACGAAACCATCAAATTTTAGCTAGAAACTGTATTTTTGTCGATTTTTATTGAATTTGAACTATATTTCAACGTTTTTTGATGGTTCTGAGCCACCAAACACACTTAAAGCATTCAGAATCGACTCAGAATAGGAAAAGGAGACGTTTAGCTCAATTTTATGCATTCTGGCGTTCGTAGATACAAGAAAACTGTTAAAATTCTTCAGAAACGTCACTTTTGAAGTGTTTTCTTGTACTTTTAAGCCAATCAGATACCCAACGGGCTCGGAAAGTGCAACGAAACCATCAAATTTTAGCTAGAAACTGTATTTTTGTCGATTTTTATTGAATTTGAACTATATTTCAAAGTTTTTTGATGGTTCTGAGCCACCAAACACACTTAAAGCATGCAGAATCGACTCAGAATAGGAAAAGGAGACGTTTAGGTCAATTTTATGCATTCTGGCGTTCGTAGATACAAGAAAACTGTTAAAATTCTTCAGAAACGTCACTTTTGAAGTGTTTTCTTGTACTTTTAAGCCAATCAGATACCCTATGGGCTCGGAAAGTGCAACGAAACCATCAAATTTTAGCTAGAAACTGTATTTTTGTCGATTTTTATTGAATTTGAACTATATTTCAACGTTTTTTGATGGTTCTGAGCCACCAAACACTCTTAAAGCATGCAGAATCGACTCAGAATAGGAAAAAGAGACGTTTAGGTCAATTTTATGCATTCTGGCGTTCGTAGATACAAGAAAACTGTTAAAATTCTTCAGAAACGTCACTTTTGAAGTGTTTTCTTGTACTTTTAAGCCAATCAGATACCCTACGGGCTCGGAAAGTGCAACGAAACCATCAAATTTTAGCTAGAAACTGTATTTTTGTCGATTTTTATTGAATTTGAACTATATTTCAACGTTTTTTGATGGTTCTGAGCCACCAAACACACTTAAAGCATGCAGAATCGACTCAGAATAGGAAAAGGAGACGTTTAGGTCAATTTTATGCATTCTGGCGTTCGTAGATACAAGAAAACTGTTAAAATTCTTCAGAAACGTCACTTTTGAAGTGTTTTCTTGTACTGTTAAGCCAATCAGATACCCTACGGGCTCGGAAAGTGCAACGAAACCATCAAATTTTAGCTAGAAACTGTATTTTTGTCGATTTTTATTGAATTTGAACTATATTTCAACGTTTTTTGATGGTTCTGAGCCACCAAACACACTTAAAGCATGCAGAATCGACTCAGAATAGGAAAAGGAGACGTTTAGGTCAATTTTATGCATTCTGGCGTTCGTAGATACAAGAAAACTGTTAAAATTCTTCAGAAACGTCACTTTTGAAGTGTTTTCTTGTACTTTTAAGCCAATCAGATACCCTACGGGCTCGGAAAGTGCAACGAAACCATCAAATTTTAGCTAGAAACTGTATTTTTGTCGATTTTTATTGAATTTGAACTATATTTCAACGTTTTTTGATGGTTCTGAGCCACCAAACACACTTAAAGCATGCAGAATCGACTCAGAATAGGAAAAGGAGACGTTTAGGTCAATTTTATGCATTCTGGCGTTCGTAGATACAAGAAAACTGTTAAAATTCTTCAGAAACGTCACTTTTGAAGTGTTTTCTTGTACTTTTAAGCCAATCAGATACCCTACGGGCTCGGAAAGTGCAACGAAACCATCAAATTTTAGCTAGAAACTGTATTTTTGTCGATTTTTATTGAATTTGAACTATATTTCAACGTTTTTTGATGGTTCTGAGCCACCAAACACACTTAAAGCATGCAGAATCGACTCAGAATAGGAAAAGGAGACGTTAAGGTCAATTTTATGCATTCTGGCGTTCGTAGATACAAGAAAACTGTTAAAATTCTTCAGAAACGTCACTTTTGAAGTGTTTTCTTGTACTTTTAAGCCAATCAGATACCCTGCGGGCTCGGAAAGTGCAACGAAACCATCAAATTTTAGCTAGAAACTGTATTTTTGTCGATTTTTATTGAATTTGAACTATATTTCAACGTTTTTTGATGGTTCTGAGCCACCAAACACACTTAAAGCATGCAGAATCGACTCAGAATAGGAAAAGGAGACGTTTAGGTCAATTTTATGCATTCTGGCGTTCGTAGATACAAGAAAACTGTTAAAATTCTTCAGAAACGTCACTTTTGAAGTGTTTTCTTGTACTGTTAAGCCAATCAGATACCCTACGGGCTGGGAAAGTGCAACGAAACCATCAAATTTTAGCTAGAAACTGTATTTTTGTCGATTTTTATTGAATTTGAACTATATTTCAACGTTTTTTGATGGTTCTGAGCCACCAAACACACTTAAAGCATGCAGAATCGACTCAGAATAGGAAAAGGAGACGTTTAGGTCAATTTTATGCATTCTGGCGTTCGTAGATACAAGAAAACTGTTAAAATTCTTCAGAAACGTCACTTTTGAAGTGTTTTCTTGTACTTTTAAGCCAATCAGATACCCTACGGGCTCGGAAAGTGCAACGAAACCATCAAATTTTAGCTAGAAACTGTATTTTTGTCGATTTTTATTGAATTTGAACTATATTTCAACGTTTTTTGATGGTTCTGAGCCACCAAACACACTTAAAGCATGCAGAATCGACTCAGAATAGGAAAAGGAGACGTTTAGGTCAATTTTATGCATTCTGGCGTTCGTAGATACAAGAAAACTGTTAAAATTCTTCAGAAACGTCACTTTTGAAGTGTTTTCTTGTACTTTTAAGCCAATCAGATACCCTGCGGGCTCGGAAAGTGCAACGGAACCATCAAATTTTAGCTAGAAACTGTATTTTTGTCGATTTTTATTGAATTTGAACTATATTTCAACGTTTTTTGATGGTTCTGAGCCACCAAACACACTTAAAGCATGCAGAATCGACTCAGAATAGGAAAAGGAGACGTTTAGGTCAATTTTATGCATTCTGGCGTTCGTAGATACAAGAAAACTGTTAAAATTCTTCAGAAACGTCACTTTTGAAGTGTTTTCTTGTACTTTTAAGCCAATCAGATACCCTACGGGCTCGGAAAGTGCAACGAAACCATCAAATTTTAGCTAGAAACTGTATTTTTGTCGATTTTTATTGAATTTGAACTATATTTCAACGTTTTTTGATGGTTCTGAGCCACCAAACACACTTAAAGCATGCAGAATCGACTCAGAATAGGAAAAGGAGAAGTTTAGGTCAATTTTATGCATTCTGGCGTTCGTAGATACAAGAAAACTGTTAAAATTCTTCAGAAACGTCACTTTTGAAGTGTTTTCTTGTACTTTTAAGCCAATCAGATACTCAACGGGCTCGGAAAGTGCAACGAAACCATCAAATTTTAGCTAGAAACTGTATTTTTGTCGATTTTTATTGAATTTGAACTATATTTCAACGTTTTTTGATGGTTCTGAGCCACCAAACACACTTAAAGCATGCAGAATCGACTCAGAATAGGAAAAGGAGACGTTTAGGTCAATTTTATGCATTCTGGCGTTCGCAGATACAAGAAAACTGTTAAAATTCTTCAGAAACGTCACTTTTGAAGTGTTTTCTTGTACTTTTAAGCCAATCAGATACCCAACGGGCTCGGAAAGTGCAACGAAACCATCAAATTTTAGCTAGAAACTGTATTTTTGTCGATTTTTATTGAATTTGAACTATATTTCAACGTTTTTTGATGGTTCTGAGCCACCAAACACACTTAAAGCATGCAGAATCGACTCAGAATAGGAAAAGGAGACGTTTAGGTCAATTTTATGCATTCTGGCGTTCGTAGATCCAAGAAAACTGTTAAAATTCTTCAGAAACGTCACTTTTGAAGTGTTTTCTTGTACTTTTAAGCCAATCAGATACCCTACGGGCTCGGAAAGTGCAACGAAACCATCAAATTTTAGCTAGAAACTGTATTTTTGTCGATTTTTATTGAATTTGAACTATATTTCAACGTTTTTTGATGGTTCTGAGCCACCAAACACACTTAAAGCATGCAGAATCGACTCAGAATAGGAAAAGGAGACGTTTAGGTCAATTTTATGCATTCTGGCGTTCGTAGATACAAGAAAACTGTTAAAATTCTTCAGAAACGTCACTTTTGAAGTGTTTTCTTGTACTGTTAAGCCAATCAGATACCCTACGGGCTCGGAAAGTGCAACGAAACCATCAAATTTTAGCTAGAAACTGTATTTTTGTCGATTTTTATTGAATTTGAACTATATTTCAACGTTTTTTGATGGTTCTGAGCCACCAAACACACTTAAAGCATGCAGAATCGACTCAGAATAGGAAAAGGAGACGTTTAGGTCAATTTTATGCATTCTGGCGTTCGTAGATACAAGAAAACTGTTAAAATTCTTCAGAAACGTCACTTTTGAAGTGTTTTCTTGTACTTTTAAGCCAATCAGATACCCTACGAGCTCGGAAAGTGCAACGAAACCATCAAATTTTAGCTAGAAACTGTATTTTTGTCGATTTTTATTGAATTTGATCTATATTTCAACGTTTTTTGATGGTTCTGAGCCACCAAACACACTTAAAGCATGCAGAATCGACTCAGAATAGGAAAAGGAGACGTTTAGGTCAATTTTATGCATTCTGGCGTTCGTAGATACAAGAAAACTGTTAAAATTCTTCAGAAACGTCACTTTTGAAGTGTTTTCTTGTACTTTTAAGCCAATCAGATACCCTACGGGCTCGGAAAGTGCAACGAAACCATCAAATTTTAGCTAGAAACTGTATTTTTGTCGATTTTTATTGAATTTGAACTATATTTCAACGTTTTTTGATGGTTCTGAGCCACCAAACACACTTAAAGCATGCAGAATCGACTCAGAATAGGAAAAGGAGACGTTTAGGTCAATTTTATGCATTCTGGCGTTCGTAGATACAAGAAAACTGTTAAAATTCTTCAGAAACGTCACTTTTGAAGTGTTTTCTTGTACTTTTAAGCCAATCAGATACCCTACGGGCTCGGAAAGTGCAACGAAACCATCAAATTTTAGCTAGAAACTGTATTTTTGTCGATTTTTATTGAATTTGAACTATATTTCAACGTTTTTTGATGGTTCTGAGCCACCAAACACACTTAAAGCATGCAGAATCGACTCAGAATAGGAAAAGGAGACGTTTAGGTCAATTTTATGCATTCTGGCGTTCGTAGATACAAGAAAACTGTTAAAATTCTACAGAAACGTCACTTTTGAAGTGTTTTCTTGTACTTTTAAGCCAATCAGATACCCTACGGGCTCGGAAAGTGCAACGAAACCATCAAATTTTAGCTAGAAACTGTATTTTTGTCGATTTTTATTGAATTTGAACTATATTTCAACGTTTTTTGATGGTTCTGAGCCACCAAACACACTTAAAGCATGCAGAATCGACTCAGAATAGGAAAAGGAGACGTTTAGGTCAATTTTATGCATTCTGGCGTTCGTAGATCCAAGAAAACTGTTAAAATTCTTCAGAAACGTCACTTTTGAAGTGTTTTCTTGTACTTTTAAGCCAATCAGATACCCAACGGGCTCGGAAAGTGCAACGAAACCATCAAATTTTAGCTAGAAACTGTATTTTTGTCGATTTTTATTGAATTTGAACTATATTTCAACGTTTTTTGATGGTTCTGAGCCACCAAACACACTTAAAGCATGCAGAATCGACTCAGAATAGGAAAAGGAGACGTTTAGGTCAATTTTATGCATTCTGGCGTTCGTAGATACAAGAAAACTGTTAAAATTCTTCAGAAACGTCACTTTTGAAGTGTTTTCTTGTACTGTTAAGCCAATCAGATACCCAACGGGCTCGGAAAGTGCAACGAAACCATCAAATTTTAGCTAGAAACTGTATTTTTGTCGATTTTTATTGAATTTGAACTATATTTCAACGTTTTTTGATGGTTCTGAGCCACCAAACACACTTAAAGCATGCAGAATCGACTCAGAATAGGAAAAGGAGACGTTTAGGTCAATTTTATGCATTCTGGCGTTCGTAGATACAAGAAAACTGTTAAAATTCTTCAGAAACGTCACTTTTGAAGTGTTTTCTTTTACTTTTAAGCCAATCAGATACCCTACGGGCTCGGAAAGTGCAACGAAACCATCAAATTTTAGCTAGAAACTGTATTTTTGTCGATTTTTATTGAATTTGAACTATATTTCAACGTTTTTTGATGGTTCTGAGCCACCAAACACACTTAAAGCATGCAGAATCGACTCAGAATAGGAAAAGGAGACGTTTAGGTCAATTTTATGCATTCTGGCGTTCGTAGATACAAGAAAACTGTTAAAATTCTTCAGAAACGTCACTTTTGAAGTGTTTTCTTGTACTTTTAAGCCAATCAGATACCCTACGGGCTCGGAAAGTGCAACGAAACCATCAAATTTTAGCTAGAAACTGTATTTTTGTCGATTTTTATTGAATTTGAACTATATTTCAACGTTTTTTGATGGTTCTGAGCCACCAAACACACTTAAAGCATGCAGAATCGACTCAGAATAGGAAAAGGAGACGTTTAGGTCAATTTTATGCATTCTGGCGTTCGTAGATACAAGAAAACTGTTAAAATTCTTCAGAAACGTCACTTTTGAAGTGTTTTCTTTTACTGTTAAGCCAATCAGATACCCTACGGGCTCGGAAAGTGCAACGAAACCATCAAATTTTAGCTAGAAACTGTATTTTTGTCGATTTTTATTGAATTTGAACTATATTTCAACGTTTTTTGATGGTTCTGAGCCACCAAACACACTTAAAGCATGCAGAATCGACTCAGAATAGGAAAAGGAGACGTTTAGGTCAATTTTATGCATTCTGGCGTTCGTAGATACAAGAAAACTGTTAAAATTCTTCAGAAACGTCACTTTTGAAGTGTTTTCTTGTACTTTTAAGCCAATCAGATACCCTACGGGCTCGGAAAGTGCAACGAAACCATCAAATTTTAGCTAGAAACTGTATTTTTGTCGATTTTTATTGAATTTGAACTATATTTCAACGTTTTTTGATGGTTCTGAGCCACCAAACACACTTAAAGCATGCAGAATCGACTCAGAATAGGAAAAGGAGACGTTTAGGTCAATTTTATGCATTCTGGCGTTCGTAGATACAAGAAAACTGTTAAAATTCTTCAGAAACGTCACTTTTGAAGTGTTTTCTTGTACTTTTAAGCCAATCAGATACCCTACGGGCTCGGAAAGTGCAACGAAACCATCAAATTTTAGCTAGAAACTGTATTTTTGTCGATTTTTATTGAATTTGAACTATATTTCAACGTTTTTTGATGGTTCTGAGCCACCAAACACACTTAAAGCATGCAGAATCGACTCAGAATAGGAAAAGGAGAAGTTTAGGTCAATTTTATGCATTCTGGCGTTCGTAGATACAAGAAAACTGTTAAAATTCTTCAGAAACGTCACTTTTGAAGTGTTTTCTTGTACTTTTAAGCCAATCAGATACTCAACGGGCTCGGAAAGTGCAACGAAACCATCAAATTTTAGCTAGAAACTGTATTTTTGTCGATTTTTATTGAATTTGAACTATATTTCAACGTTTTTTGATGGTTCTGAGCCACCAAACACACTTAAAGCATGCAGAATCGACTCAGAATAGGAAAAGGAGACGTTTAGGTCAATTTTATGCATTCTGGCGTTCGCAGATACAAGAAAACTGTTAAAATTCTTCAGAAACGTCACTTTTGAAGTGTTTTCTTGTACTTTTAAGCCAATCAGATACCCAACGGGCTCGGAAAGTGCAACGAAACCATCAAATTTTAGCTAGAAACTGTATTTTTGTCGATTTTTATTGAATTTGAACTATATTTCAACGTTTTTTGATGGTTCTGAGCCACCAAACACACTTAAAGCATGCAGAATCGACTCAGAATAGGAAAAGGAGACGTTTAGGTCAATTTTATGCATTCTGGCGTTCGTAGATCCAAGAAAACTGTTAAAATTCTTCAGAAACGTCACTTTTGAAGTGTTTTCTTGTACTTTTAAGCCAATCAGATACCCTACGGGCTCGGAAAGTGCAACGAAACCATCAAATTTTAGCTAGAAACTGTATTTTTGTCGATTTTTATTGAATTTGAACTATATTTCAACGTTTTTTGATGGTTCTGAGCCACCAAACACACTTAAAGCATGCAGAATCGACTCAGAATAGGAAAAGGAGACGTTTAGGTCAATTTTATGCATTCTGGCGTTCGTAGATACAAGAAAACTGTTAAAATTCTTCAGAAACGTCACTTTTGAAGTGTTTTCTTGTACTGTTAAGCCAATCAGATACCCTACGGGCTCGGAAAGTGCAACGAAACCATCAAATTTTAGCTAGAAACTGTATTTTTGTCGATTTTTATTGAATTTGAACTATATTTCAACGTTTTTTGATGGTTCTGAGCCACCAAACACACTTAAAGCATGCAGAATCGACTCAGAATAGGAAAAGGAGACGTTTAGGTCAATTTTATGCATTCTGGCGTTCGTAGATACAAGAAAACTGTTAAAATTCTTCAGAAACGTCACTTTTGAAGTGTTTTCTTGTACTTTTAAGCCAATCAGATACCCTACGAGCTCGGAAAGTGCAACGAAACCATCAAATTTTAGCTAGAAACTGTATTTTTGTCGATTTTTATTGAATTTGATCTATATTTCAACGTTTTTTGATGGTTCTGAGCCACCAAACACACTTAAAGCATGCAGAATCGACTCAGAATAGGAAAAGGAGACGTTTAGGTCAATTTTATGCATTCTGGCGTTCGTAGATACAAGAAAACTGTTAAAATTCTTCAGAAACGTCACTTTTGAAGTGTTTTCTTGTACTTTTAAGCCAATCAGATACCCTACGGGCTCGGAAAGTGCAACGAAACCATCAAATTTTAGCTAGAAACTGTATTTTTGTCGATTTTTATTGAATTTGAACTATATTTCAACGTTTTTTGATGGTTCTGAGCCACCAAACACACTTAAAGCATGCAGAATCGACTCAGAATAGGAAAAGGAGACGTTTAGGTCAATTTTATGCATTCTGGCGTTCGTAGATACAAGAAAACTGTTAAAATTCTTCAGAAACGTCACTTTTGAAGTGTTTTCTTGTACTTTTAAGCCAATCAGATACCCTACGGGCTCGGAAAGTGCAACGAAACCATCAAATTTTAGCTAGAAACTGTATTTTTGTCGATTTTTATTGAATTTGAACTATATTTCAACGTTTTTTGATGGTTCTGAGCCACCAAACACACTTAAAGCATGCAGAATCGACTCAGAATAGGAAAAGGAGACGTTTAGGTCAATTTTATGCATTCTGGCGTTCGTAGATACAAGAAAACTGTTAAAATTCTACAGAAACGTCACTTTTGAAGTGTTTTCTTGTACTTTTAAGCCAATCAGATACCCTACGGGCTCGGAAAGTGCAACGAAACCATCAAATTTTAGCTAGAAACTGTATTTTTGTCGATTTTTATTGAATTTGAACTATATTTCAACGTTTTTTGATGGTTCTGAGCCACCAAACACACTTAAAGCATGCAGAATCGACTCAGAATAGGAAAAGGAGACGTTTAGGTCAATTTTATGCATTCTGGCGTTCGTAGATCCAAGAAAACTGTTAAAATTCTTCAGAAACGTCACTTTTGAAGTGTTTTCTTGTACTTTTAAGCCAATCAGATACCCAACGGGCTCGGAAAGTGCAACGAAACCATCAAATTTTAGCTAGAAACTGTATTTTTGTCGATTTTTATTGAATTTGAACTATATTTCAACGTTTTTTGATGGTTCTGAGCCACCAAACACACTTAAAGCATGCAGAATCGACTCAGAATAGGAAAAGGAGACGTTTAGGTCAATTTTATGCATTCTGGCGTTCGTAGATACAAGAAAACTGTTAAAATTCTTCAGAAACGTCACTTTTGAAGTGTTTTCTTGTACTGTTAAGCCAATCAGATACCCAACGGGCTCGGAAAGTGCAACGAAACCATCAAATTTTAGCTAGAAACTGTATTTTTGTCGATTTTTATTGAATTTGAACTATATTTCAACGTTTTTTGATGGTTCTGAGCCACCAAACACACTTAAAGCATGCAGAATCGACTCAGAATAGGAAAAGGAGACGTTTAGGTCAATTTTATGCATTCTGGCGTTCGTAGATACAAGAAAACTGTTAAAATTCTTCAGAAACGTCACTTTTGAAGTGTTTTCTTTTACTTTTAAGCCAATCAGATACCCTACGGGCTCGGAAAGTGCAACGAAACCATCAAATTTTAGCTAGAAACTGTATTTTTGTCGATTTTTATTGAATTTGAACTATATTTCAACGTTTTTTGATGGTTCTGAGCCACCAAACACACTTAAAGCATGCAGAATCGACTCAGAATAGGAAAAGGAGACGTTTAGGTCAATTTTATGCATTCTGGCGTTCGTAGATACAAGAAAACTGTTAAAATTCTTCAGAAACGTCACTTTTGAAGTGTTTTCTTGTACTTTTAAGCCAATCAGATACCCTACGGGCTCGGAAAGTGCAACGAAACCATCAAATTTTAGCTAGAAACTGTATTTTTGTCGATTTTTATTGAATTTGAACTATATTTCAACGTTTTTTGATGGTTCTGAGCCACCAAACACACTTAAAGCATGCAGAATCGACTCAGAATAGGAAAAGGAGACGTTTAGGTCAATTTTATGCATTCTGGCGTTCGTAGATACAAGAAAACTGTTAAAATTCTTCAGAAACGTCACTTTTGAAGTGTTTTCTTTTACTGTTAAGCCAATCAGATACCCTACGGGCTCGGAAAGTGCAACGAAACCATCAAATTTTAGCTAGAAACTGTATTTTTGTCGATTTTTATTGAATTTGAACTATATTTCAACGTTTTTTGATGGTTCTGAGCCACCAAACACACTTAAAGCATGCAGAATCGACTCAGAATAGGAAAAGGAGACGTTTAGGTCAATTTTATGCATTCTGGCGTTCGTAGATACAAGAAAACTGTTAAAATTCTTCAGAAACGTCACTTTTGAAGTGTTTTCTTGTACTTTTAAGCCAATCAGATACCCTACGGGCTCGGAAAGTGCAACGAAACCATCAAATTTTAGCTAGAAACTGTATTTTTGTCGATTTTTATTGAATTTGAACTATATTTCAACGTTTTTTGATGGTTCTGAGCCACCAAACACACTTAAAGCATGCAGAATCGACTCAGAATAGGAAAAGGAGACGTTTAGGTCAATTTTATGCATTCTGGCGTTCGTAGATACAAGAAAACTGTTAAAATTCTACAGAAACGTCACTTTTGAAGTGTTTTCTTGTACTTTTAAGCCAATCAGATACCCTACGGGCTCGGAAAGTGCAACGAAACCATCAAATTTTAGCTAGAAACTGTATTTTTGTCGATTTTTATTGAATTTGAACTATATTTCAACGTTTTTTGATGGTTCTGAGCCACCAAACACACTTAAAGCATGCAGAATCGACTCAGAATAGGAAAAGGAGACGTTTAGGTCAATTTTATGCATTCTGGCGTTCGTAGATCCAAGAAAACTGTTAAAATTCTTCAGAAACGTCACTTTTGAAGTGTTTTCTTGTACTTTTAAGCCAATCAGATACCCTACGGGCTCGGAAAGTGCAACGAAACCATCAAATTTTAGCTAGAAACTGTATTTTTGTCGATTTTTATTGAATTTGAACTATATTTCAACGTTTTTTGATGGTTCTGAGCCACCAAACACACTTAAAGCATGCAGAATCGACTCAGAATAGGAAAAGGAGACGTTTAGGTCAATTTTATGCATTCTGGCGTTCGTAGATCCAAGAAAACTGTTAAAATTCTTCAGAAACGTCACTTTTGAAGTGTTTTCTTGTACTGTTAAGCCAATCAGATACCCTACGGGCTCGGAAAGTGCAACGAAACCATCAAATTTTAGCTAGAAACTGTATTTTTGTCGATTTTTATTGAATTTGAACTATATTTCAACGTTTTTTGATGGTTCTGAGCCACCAAACACACTTAAAGCATGCAGAATCGACTCAGAATAGGAAAAGGAGACGTTTAGGTCAATTTTATGCATTCTGGCGTTCGTAGATACAAGAAAACTGTTAAAATTCTTCAGAAACGTCACTTTTGAAGTGTTTTCTTGTACTTTTAAGCCAATCAGATACCCTACGGGCTCGGAAAGTGCAACGAAACCATCAAATTTTAGCTAGAAACTGTATTTTTGTCGATTTTTATTGAATTTGAGCTATATTTCAACGTTTTTTGATGGTTCTGAGCCACCAAACACACTTAAAGCATGCAGAATCGACTCAGAATAGGAAAAGGAGACGTTTAGGTCAATTTTATGCATTCTGGCGTTCGTAGATACAAGAAAACTGTTAAAATTCTTCAGAAACGTCACTTTTGAAGTGTTTTCTTGTACTTTTAAGCCAATCAGATAACCTACGGGCTCGGAAAGTGCAACGAAACCATCAAATTTTAGCTAGAAACTGTATTTTTGTCGATTTTTATTGAATTTGAACTATATTTCAACGTTTTTTGATGGTTCTGAGCCACCAAACACACTTAAAGCATGCAGAATCGACTCAGAATAGGAAAAGGAGACGTTTAGGTCAATTTTATGCATTCTGGCGTTCGTAGATACAAGAAAACTGTTAAAATTCTTCAGAAACGTCACTTTTGAAGTGTTTTCTTGTACTTTTAAGCCAATCAGATACCCTACGGGCTCGGAAAGTGCAACGAAACCATCAAATTTTAGCTAGAAACTGTATTTTTGTCGATTTTTATTGAATTTGAACTATATTTCAACGTTTTTTGATGGTTCTGAGCCACCAAACACACTTAAAGCATGCAGAATCGACTCAGAATAGGAAAAGGAGACGTTTAGGTCAATTTTATGCATTCTGGCGTTCGTAGATACAAGAAAACTGTTAAAATTCTTCAGAAACGTGACTTTTGAAGTGTTTTCTTGTACTTTTAAGCCAATCAGATACCCTACGGGCTCGGAAAGTGCAACGAAACCATCAAATTTTAGCTAGAAACTGTATTTTTGTCGATTTTTATTGAATTTGAACTATATTTCAACGTTTTTTGATGGTTCTGAGCCACCAAACACACTTAAAGCATGCAGAATCGACTCAGAATAGGAAAAGGAGACGTTTAGGTCAATTTTATGCATTCTGGCGTTCGTAGATACAAGAAAACTGTTAAAATTCTTCAGAAACGTCACTTTTGAAGTGTTTTCTTGTACTTTTAAGCCAATCAGATACCCTAAGGGCTCGGAAAGTGCAACGAAACCATCAAATTTTAGCTAGAAACTGTATTTTTGTCGATTTTTATTGAATTTGAACTATATTTCAACGTTTTTTGATGGTTCTGAGCCACCAAACACACTTAAAGCATGCAGAATCGACTCAGAATAGGAAAAGGAGACGTTTAGGTCAATTTTATGCATTCTGGCGTTCGTAGATACAAGAAAACTGTTAAAATTCTTCAGAAACGTCACTTTTGAAGTGTTTTCTTGTACTTTTAAGCCAATCAGATACCCTACGGGCTCGGAAAGTGCAACGAAACCATCAAATTTTAGCTAGAAACTGTATTTTTGTCGATTTTTATTGATTTTGAACTATATTTCAACGTTTTTTGATGGTTCTGAGCCACCAAACACACTTAAAGCATGCAGAATCGACTCAGAATAGGAAAAGGAGACGTTTAGGTCAATTTTATGCATTCTGGCGTTCGTAGATACAAGAAAACTGTTAAAATTCTTCAGCAAACGTCACTTTTGAAGTGTTTTCTTGTACTTTTAAGCCAATCAGATACCCTACGGGCTCGGAAAGTGCAACGAAACCATCAAATTTTAGCTAGAAACTGTATTTTTGTCGATTTTTATTGAATTTGAACTATATTTCAACGTTTTTTTATGGTTCTGAGCCACCAAACACACTTAAAGCATGCAGAATCGACTCAGAATAGGAAAAGGAGACGTTTAGGTCAATTTTATGCATTCTGGCGTTCGTAGATACAAGAAAACTGTTAAAATTCTTCAGAAACGTCACTTTTGAAGTGTTTTCTTGTACTTTTAAGCCAATCAGATACCCTACGGGCTCGGAAAGTGCAACGAAACCATCAAATTTTAGCTATAAACTGTATTTTTGTCGATTTTTATTGAATTTGAACTATATTTCAACGTTTTTTGATGGTTCTGAGCCACCAAACACTTAAAGCATGCAGAATCGATTCAGAATAGGAAAAGGAGACGTTTAGGTCAATTTTATGCATTCTGGCGTTCGTAGATACAAGAAAACTGTTAAAATTCTTCAGAAACGTCACTTTTGAAGTGTTTTCTTGTACTTTTAAGCCAATCAGATACCCTACGGGCTCGGAAAGTGCAACGAAACCATCAAATTTTAGCTAGAAACTGTATTTTTGTCGATTTTTATTGAATTTGAACTATATTTCAACGTTTTTTGATGGTTCTGAGCCACCAAACACACTTAAAGCATGCAGAATCGACTCAGAATTGGAAAAGGAGACGTTTAGGTCAATTTTATGCATTCTGGCGTTCGTAGATACAAGAAAACTGTTACAATTCTTCAGAAACGTCACTTTTGAAGTGTTTTCTTGTACTTTTAAGCCAATCAGATACCCTACGGGCTCGGAAAGTGCAACGAAACCATCAAATTTTAGCTAGAAACTGTATTTTTGTCGATTTTTATTGAATTTGAACTATATTTCAACGTTTTTTGATGGTTCTGAGCCACCAAACACACTTAAAGCATGCAGAATCGACTCAGAATAGGAAAAGGAGACGTTTAGGTCAATTTTATGCATTCTGGCGTTCGTAGATACAAGAAAACTGTTAAAATTCTTCAGAAACGTCACTTTTGAAGTGTTTTCTTGTACTTTTAAGCCAATCAGATACCCTACGGGCTCGGAAAGTGCAACGAAACCATCAAATTTTAGCTAGAAACTGTATTTTTGTCGATTTTTATTGAATTTGAACTATATTTCAACGATTTTTGATGGTTCTGAGCCACCAAACACACTTAAAGCATGCAGAATCGACTCAGAATAGGAAAAGGAGACGTTTAGGTCAATTTTATGCATTCTGGCGTTCGTAGATACAAGAAAACTGTTAAAATTCTTCAGAAACGTCACTTTTGAAGTGTTTTCTTGTACTTTTAAGCCAATCAGATACCCTACG
>NW_026973183.1:0-52394 GCF_036711695.1 Zophobas morio | reverse complement strand
GAGTCGATTCTGCATGCTTTAAGTGTGTTTGGTGGCTCAGAACCATCAAAAAACGTTGAAATATAGTTCAAATTCAATAAAAATCGACAAAAATACAGTTTCTAGCTAAAATTTGATGGTTTCGTTGCACTTTCCGAGCCCGTAGGGTATCTGAGTGGCTTAAAAGTACAAGAAAACACTTCAAAAGTGACGTTTCTGAAGAATTTTAACAGTTTTCTTGTATCTACGAACGCCAGAATGCATAAAATTGACCTAAACGTCTCCTTTTCCTATTCTGAGTCGATTCTGCATGCTTTAAGTGTGTTTGGTGGCTCAGAGCCATCAAAAAACGTTGAAATATAGTTCAAATTCAATAAAAATCGACAAAAATACAGTTTCTAGCTAAAATTTGATGGTTTCGTTGCACTTTCCGAGCCCGTAGGGCATCTGAGTGGCTTAAAAGTACAAGAAAACACTTCAAAAGTGACGTTTCTGAAGAATTTTAACAGTTTTCTTGTATCTACGAACGCCAGAATGCATAAAATTGACCTAAACGTCTCCTTTTCCTATTCTGAGTCGATTCTGCATGCTTTAAGTGTGTTTGGTGGCTCAGAACCATCAAAAAACGTTGAAATATAGTTCAAATTCAATAAAAATCGACAAAAATACAGATTCTAGCTAAAATTTGATGGTTTCGTTGCACTTTCCGAGCCCGTAGGGTATCTGAGTGGCTTAAAAGTACAAGAAAACACTTCAAAAGTGACGTTTCTGAAGAATTTTAACAGTTTTCTTGTATCTACGAACGCCAGAATGCATAAAATTGACCTAAACGTCTCCTTTTCCTATTCTGAGTCGATTCTGCATGCTTTAAGTGTGTTTGGTGGCTCAGAACCATCAAAAAACGTTGAAATATAGTTCAAATTCAATAAAAATCGACAAAAATTCAGTTTCTAGCTAAAATTTGATGGTTTCGTTGCACTTTCCGAGCCCGTAGGGTATCTGAGTGGCTTAAAAGTAAAAGAAAACACTTCAAAAGTGACGTTTCTGAAGAATTTTAACAGTTTTCTTGTATCTACGAACGCCAGAATGCATAAAATTGACCTAAACGTCTCCTTTTCCTATTCTGAGTCGATTCTGCATGCTTTAAGTGTGTTTTGGTGGCTCAGAACCATCAAAAAACGTTGAAATATAGTTCAAATTCAATAAAAATCGACAAAAATACAGTTTCTAGCTAAAATTTGATGGTTTCGTTGCACTTTCCGAGCCCGTAGGGTATCTGAGTGGCTTAAAAGTACAAGAAAACACTTCAAAAGTGACGTTTCTGAAGAATTTTAACAGTTTTCTTGTATCTACGAACGCCAGAATGCATAAAATTGACCTAAACGTCTCCTTTTCCTATTCTGAGTCGATTCTGCATGCTTTAAGTGTGTTTGGTGGCTCAGAACCATCAAAAAACGTTGAAATATAGTTCAAATTCAATAAAAATCGACAAAAATACAGTTTCTAGCTAAAATTTGATGGTTTCGTTGCACTTTCCGAGCCCGTAGGGTATCTGAGTGGCTTAAAAGTACAAGAAAACACTTCAAAAGTGACGTTTCTGAAGAATTTTAACAGTTTTCTTGTATCTATGAACGCCAGAATGCATAAAATTGACCTAAACGTCTCCTTTTCCTATTCTGAGTCGATTCTGCATGCTTTAAGTGTGTTTGGTGGCTCAGAACCATCAAAAAACGTAGAAATATAGTTCAAATTCAATAGAAATCGACAAAAATACAGTTTCTAGTTAAAATTTGATGGTTTCGTTGCACTTTCCGAGCCCGTAGGGTATCTGAGTGGCTTAAAAGTACAAGAAAACACTTCAAAAGTGACGTTTCTGAAGAATTTTAACAGTTTTCTTGTATCTACGAACGCCAGAATGCATTAAATTGACCTAAACGTCTCCTTTTCCTATTCTGAGTCGATTCTGCATGCTTTAAGTGTGTTTGGTGGCTCAGAACCATCAAAAAACGTTGAAATATAGTTCAAATTCAATAAAAATCGACAAAAATACAGTTTCTAGTTAAAATTTGATGGTTTCGTTGCACTTTCCGAGCCCGTAGGGTATCTGAGTGGCTTAAAAGTACAAGAAAACACTTCAAAAGTGACGTTTCTGAAGAATTTTAACAGTTTTCTTGTATCTACGAACGCCAGAATGCATAAAATTGACCTAAACGTCTCCTTTTCCTATACTGAGTCGATTCTGCATGCTTTAAGTGTGTTTGGTGGCTCAGAACCATCAAAAAACGTTGAAATATAGTTCAAATTCAATAAAAATCGACAAAAATACAGTTTCTAGCTAAAATTTGATGGTTTCGTTGCACTTTCCGAGCCCGTAGGGTATCTGAGTGGCTTAAAAGTACAAGAAAACACTTCAAAAGTGACGTTTCTGAAGAATTTTAACAGTTTTCTTGTATCTACGAATGCCAGAATGCATAAAATTGACCTAAACGTCTCCTTTTCCTATTCTGAGTCGATTCTGCATGCTTTAAGTGTGTTTGGTGGCTCAGAACCATCAAAAAACGTTGAAATATAGTTCAAATTCAATAAAAATCGACAAAAATACAGTTTCTAGCTAAAATTTGATGGTTTCGTTGCACTTTCCGAGCCCGTAGGGTATCTGAGTGGCTTAAAAGTACAAGAAAACACTTCAAAAGTGACGTTTCTGAAGAATTTTAACAGTTTTCTTGTATCTACGAACGCCAGAATGCATAAAATTGACCTAAACGTCTCCTTTTCCTATTCTGAGTCGATTCTGCATGCTTTAAGTGTGTTTGGTGGCTCAGAACCATCAAAAAACGTTGAAATATAGTTCAAATTTAATAAAAATCGACAAAAATACAGTTTCTAGCTAAAATTTGATGGTTTCGTTGCACTTTCCGAGCCCGTAGGGTATCTGAGTGGCTTAAAAGTACAAGAAAACACTTCAAAAGTGACGTTTCTGAAGAATTTTAACAGTTTTCTTGTATCTACGAACGCCAGAATGCATAAAATTGACCTAAACGTCTCCTTTTCCTATTCTGAGTCGATTCTGCATGCTTTAAGTGTGTTTGGTGGCTCAGAACCATCAAAAAACGTTGAAATATAGTTCAAATTCAATAAAAATCGACAAAAATACAGTTTCTAGTTAAAATTTGATGGTTTCGTTGCACTTTCCGAGCCCGTAGGGTATCTGAGTGGCTTAAAAGTACAAGAAAACACTTCAAAAGTGACGTTTTTGAAGAATTTTAACAGTTTTCTTGTATCTACGAACGCCAGAATGCAAAAAATTGACCTAAACGTCTCCTTTTCCTATTCTGAGTCGATTCTGCATGCTTTAAGTGTGTTTGGTGGCTCAGAACCATCAAAAAACGTTGAAATATAGTTCAAATTCAATAAAAATCGACAAAAATACAGTTTCCCCCTAAAATTTGATGGTTTCGTTGCACTTTCCGAGCCCGTAGTGTATCTGAGTGGCTTAAAAGTACAAGAAAACACTTCAAAAGTGACGTTTCTGAAGAATTTTAACAGTTTTCTTGTATCTACGAACGCCAGAATGCATAAAATTGACCTAAACGTCTCCTTTTCCTATTCTGAGTCGATTCTGCATGCTTTAAGTGTGTTTGGTGGCTCAGAACCATCAAAAAACGTTGAAATATAGTTCAAATTCAATAAAAATCGACAAAAATACAGTTTCTAGTTAAAATTTGATGGTTTCGTTGCACTTTCCGAGCCCGTAGGGTATCTGAGTGGCTTAAAAGTACAAGAAAACACTTCAAAAGTGACGTTTCTGAAGAATTTTAACAGTTTTCTTGTATCTACGAACGCCAGAATGCATAAAATTGACCTAAACGTCTCCTTTTCCTATTCTGAGTCGATTCTGCATGCTTTAAGTGTGTTTGGTGGCTCAGAACCATCAAAAAACGTTGAAATATAGTTCAAATTCAATAAAAATCGACAAAAATACAGTTTCTAGCTAAAATTTGATGGTTTCGTTGCACTTTCCGAGCCCGTAGGGTATCTGATTGGCTTAAAAGTACAAGAAAACACTTCAAAAGTGACGTTTCTGAAGAATTTTAACAGTTTTCTTGTATCTACGAACGCCAGAATGCATAAAATTGACCTAAACGTCTCCTTTTCCTATTCTGAGTCGATTCTGCATGCTTTAAGTGTGTTTGGTGGCTCAGAACCATCAAAAAACGTTGAAATATAGTTCAAATTCAATAAAAATCGACAAAAATACAGTTTCTAGCTAAAATTTGATGGTTTCGTTGCACTTTCCGAGCCCGTAGGGTATCTGAGTGGCTTAAAAGAACAAGAAAACACTTCAAAAGTGACGTTTCTGAAGAATTTTAACAGTTTTCTTGTATCTACGAACGCCAGAATGCATAAAATTGACCTAAACGTCTCCTTTTCCTATTCTGAGTCGATTCTGCATGCTTTAAGTGTGTTTGGTGGCTCAGAACCATCAAAAAACGTTGAAATATAGTTCAAATTCAATAAAAATCGACAAAAATACAGTTTCTAGCTAAAATTTGATGGTTTCGTTGCACTTTCCGAGCCCGTAGGGTATCTGAGTGGCTTAAAAGTACAAGAAAACACTTCAAAAGTGACGTTTCTGAAGAATTTTAACAGTTTTCTTGTATCTACGAACGCCAGAATGCATAAAATTGACCTAAACGTCTCCTTTTCCTATTCTGAGTCGATTCTGCATGCTTTAAGTGTGTTTGGTGGCTCAGAACCATCAAAAAACGTTGAAATATAGTTCAAATTCAATAAAAATCGACAAAAATACAGTTTCTAGCTAAAATTTGATGGTTTCGTTGCACTTTCCGAGCCCGTAGGGTATCTGAGTGGCTTAAAAGTACAAGAAAACACTTCAAAAGTGACGTTTCTGAAGAATTTTAACAGTTTTCTTGTATCTACGAACGCCAGAATGCATAAAATTGACCTAAACGTCTCCTTTTCCTATTCTGAGTCGATTCTGCATGCTTTAAGTGTGTTTGGTGGCTCAGAACCATCAAAAAACGTTGAAATATAGTTCAAATTCAATAAAAATCGACAAAAATACAGTTTCTAGCTAAAATTTGATGGTTTCGTTGCACTTTCCGAGCCCGTAGGGTATCTGAGTGGCTTAAAAGTACAAGAAAACACTTCAAAAGTGACGTTTCTGAAGAATTTTAACAGTTTTCTTGTATCTACGAACGCCAGAATGCATAAAATTGACCTAAACGTCTCCTTTTCTTATTCTGAGTCGATTCTGCATGCTTTAAGTGTGTTTGGTGGCTCAGAACCATCAAAAAACGTTGAAATATAGTTCAAATTCAATAAAAATCGACAAAAATACAGTTTCTAGCTAAAATTTGATGGTTTCGTTGCACTTTCCGAGCCCGTAGGGTATCTGAGTGGCTTAAAAGTACAAGAAAACACTTCAAAAGTGACGTTTCTGAAGAATTTTAACAGTTTTCTTGTATCTACGAACGCCAGAATGCATAAAATTGACCTAAACGTCTCCTTTTCCTATTCTGAGTCGATTCTGCATGCTTTAAGTGTGTTTGGTGGCTCAGAACCATCAAAAAACGTTGAAATATAGTTCAAATTCAATAAAAATCGACAAAAATACAGTTTCTAGCTAAAATTTGATGGTTTCGTTGCACTTTCCGAGCCCGTTGGGTATCTGAGTGGCTTAAAATTACAAGAAAACACTTCAAAAGTGACGTTTCTGAAGAATTTTAACAGTTTTCTTGTATCTACGAACGCCAGAATGCATAAAATTGACCTAAACCTCTCCTTTTCCTATTCTGAGTCGATTCTGCATGCTTTAAGTGTGTTTGGTGGCTCAGAACCATCAAAAAACGTTGAAATATAGTTCAAATTCAATAAAAATCGACAAAAATACAGTTTCTAGCTAAAATTTGATGGTTTCGTTGCACTTTCCGAGACCGTAGGGTATCTGAGTGGCTTAAAAGTACAAGAAAACACTTCAAAAGTGACGTTTCTGAAGAATTTTAACAGTTTTCTTGTATCTACGAACGCCAGAATGCATAAAATTGACCTAAATGTCTCCTTTTCCTATTCTGAGTCGATTCTGCATGCTTTAAGTGTGTTTGGTGGCTCAGAACCATCAAAAAACGTTGAAATATAGTTCAAATTCAATAAAAATCGACAAAAATACAGTTTCTAGCTAAAATTTGATGGTTTCGTTGCACTTTTCGAGCCCGTAGGGTATCTGAGTGGCTTAAAAGTACAAGAAAACACTTCAAAAGTGACGTTTCTGAAGAATTTTAACAGTTTTCTTGTATCTACGAACGCCAGAATGCATAAAATTGACCTAAACTTCTCCTTTTCCTCTTCTGAGTCGATTCTGCATGCTTTAAGTGTGTTTGGTGGCTCAGAACCATCAAAAAACGTTGAAATATAGTTCAAATTCAATAAAAATCGACAAAAATACAGTTTCTAGCTAAAATTTGATGGTTTCGTTGCACTTTCCGAGCCCGTAGGGTATCTGAGTGGCTTAAAAGTACAAGAAAACACTTCAAAAGTGACGTTTCTGAAGAATTTTAACAGTTTTCTTGTATCTACGAACGCCAGAATGCATAAAATTGACCTAAACGTCTCCTTTTCCTATTCTGAGTCGATTCTGCATGCTTTAAGTGTGTTTGGTGGCTCAGAACCATCAAAAAACGTTGAAATATAGTTCAAATTCAATAAAAATCGACAAAAATACAGTTTCTAGCTAAAATTTGATGGTTTCGTTGCACTTTCCGAGCCCGTAGGGTATCTGAGTGGCTTAAAAGTACAAGAAAACACTTCAAAAGTGACGTTTCTGAAGAATTTTAACAGTTTTCTTGTATCTACGAACGCCAGAATGCATAAAATTGACCTAAACGTCTCCTTTTCCTATTCTGAGTCGATTCTGCATGCTTTAAGTGTGTTTGGTGGCTCAGAACCATCAAAAAACGTTGAAATATAGTTCAAATTCAATAAAAATCGACAAAAATACAGTTTCTAGCTAAAATTTGATGGTTTCGTTGCACTTTCCGAGCCCTTAGGGTATCTGAGTGGCTTAAAAGTACAAGAAAACACTTCAAAAGTGACGTTTCTGAAGAATTTTAACAGTTTTCTTGTATCTACGAACGCCAGAATGCATAAAATTGACCTAAACGTCTCCTTTTCCTATTCTGAGTCGATTCTGCATGCTTTAAGTGTGTTTGGTGGCTCAGAACCATCAAAAAACGTTGAAATATAGTTCAAATTCAATAAAAATCGACAAAAATACAGTTTCTAGCTAAAATTTGATGGTTTCGTTGCACTTTCCGAGCCCGTAGGGTATCTGAGTGGCTTAAAAGTACAAGAAAACACTTCAAAAGTGACGTTTCTGGAGAATTTTAACAGTTTTCTTGTATCTACGAACGCCAGAATGCATAAAATTGACCTAAACGTCTCCTTTTCCTATTCTGAGTCGATTCTGCATGCTTTAAGTGTGTTTGGTGGCTCAGAACCATCAAAAAACGTTGAAATATAGTTCAAATTCAATAAAAATCGACGAAAATACAGTTTCTAGCTAAAATTTGATGGTTTCGTTGCACTTTCCGAGCCCGTAGGGTATCTGAGTGGCTTAAAAGTACAAGAAAACACTTCAAAAGTGACGTTTCTGAAGGATTTTAACAGTTTTCTTGTATCTACGAACGCCAGAATGCATAAAATTGACCTAAACGTCTCCTTTTCCTATTCTGAGTCGATTCTGCATGCTTTAAGTGTGTTTGGTGGCTCAGAACCATCAAAAAACGTTGAAATATAGTTCAAATTCAATAAAAATCGACAAAAATACAGTTTCTAGCTAAAATTTTATGGTTTCGTTGCACTTTCCGAGCCCGTAGGGTATCTGAGTGGCTTAAAAGTACAAGAAAACACTTCAAAAGTGACGTTTCTGAAGAATTTTAACAGTTTTCTTGTATCTACGAACGCCAGAATGCATAAAATTGACCTAAACGTCTCCTTTTCCTATTCTGAGTCGATTCTGCATGCTTTAAGTGTGTTTGGTGGCTCAGAACCATCAAAAAACGTTGAAATATAGTTCAAATTCAATAAAAATCGACAAAAATACAGTTTCTAGCTAAAATTTGATGGTTTCGTTGCACTTTCCGAGCCCGTAGGGTACCTGAGTGGCTTAAAAGTACAAGAAAACACTTCAAAAGTGACGTTTCTGAAGAATTTTAACAGTTTTCTTGTATCTACGAACGCCAGAATGCATAAAATTGACCTAAACGTCTCCTTTTCCTATTCTGAGTCGATTCTGCATGCTTTAAGTGTGTTTGGTGGCTCAGAACCATCAAAAAACGTTGAAATATAGTTCAAATTCAATAAAAATCGACAAAAATACAGTTTCTAGCTAAAATTTGATGGTTTCGTTGCACTTTCCGAGCCCGTAGGGTATCTGAGTGGCTTAAAAGTACAAGAAAACACTTCAAAAGTGACGTTTCTGAAGAATTTTAACAGTTTTCTTGTATCTACGAACGCCAGAATGCATAAAATTGACCTAAACGTCTCCTTTTCCTATTCTGAGTCGATTCTGCATGCTTTAAGTGTGTTTGGTGGCTCAGAACCATCAAAAAACGTTGAAATATAGTTCAAATTCAATAAAAATCGACAAAAATACAGTTTCTAGCTAAAATTTGATGGTTTCGTTGCACTTTCCGAGCCCGTAGGGTATCTGAGTGGCCTAAAAGTACAAGAAAACACTTCAAAAGTGACGTTTCTGAAGAATTTTAACAGTTTTCTTGTATCTACGAACGCCAGAATGCATAAAATTGACCTAAACGTCTCCTTTTCCTATTCTGAGTCGATTCTGCATGCTTTAAGTGTGTTTGGTGGCTCAGAACCATCAAAAAACGTTGAAATATAGTTCAAATTCAATAAAAATCGACAAAAATACAGTTTCTAGCTAAAATTTGATGGTTTCGTTGCACTTTCCGAGCCCGTAGGGTATCTGAGTGGCTTAAAAGTACAAGAAAACACTTCAAAAGTGACGTTTCTGAAGAATTTTAACAGTTTTCTTGTATCTACGAACGCCAGAATGCATAAAATTGACCTAAACGTCTCCTTTTCCTATTCTGAGTCGATTCTGCATGCTTTAAGTGTGTTTGGTGGCTCAGAACCATCAAAAAACGTTGAAATATAGTTCAAATTCAATAAAAATCGACAAAAATACAGTTTCTAGCTAAAATTTGATGGTTTCGTTGCACTTTCCGAGCCCGTAGGGTATCTGAGTGGCTTAAAAGTACAAGAAAACACTTCAAAAGTGACGTTTCTGAAGAATTTTAACAGTTTTCTTGTATCTACGAACGCCAGAATGCATAAAATTGACCTAAATGTCTCCTTTTCCTATTCTGAGTCGATTCTGCATGCTTTAAGTGTGTTTGGTGGCTCAGAACCATCAAAAAACGTTGAAATATAGTTCAAATTCAATAAAAATCGACAAAAATACAGTTTCTAGCTAAAATTTGATGGTTTCGTTGCACTTTCCGAGCCCGTAGGGTGTCTGAGTGGCTTAAAAGTACAAGAAAACACTTGAAAAGTGACGTTTCTGAAGAATTTTAACAGTTTTCTTGTATCTACGAACGCCAGAATGCATAAAATTGACCTAAACGTCTCCTTTTCCTATTCTGAGTCGATTCTGCATGCTTTAAGTGTGTTTGGTGGCTCAGAACCATCAAAAAACGTTGAAATATAGTTCAAATTCAATAAAAATCGACAAAAATACAGTTTCTAGCTAAAATTTGATGGTTTCGTTGCACTTTCCGAGCCCGTAGGGTATCTGAGTGGCTTAAAAGTACAAGAAAACACTTCAAAAGTGACGTTTCTGAAGAATTTTAACAGTTTTCTTGTATCTACGAACGCCAGAATGCATAAAATTGACCTAAACGTCTCCTTTTCCTATTCTGAGTCGATTCTGCATGCTTTAAGTGTGTTTGGTGGCTCAGAACCATCAAAAAACGTTGAAATATAGTTAAAATTCAATAAAAATCGACAAAAATACAGTTTCTAGCTAAAATTTGATGGTTTCGTTGCACTTTCCGAGCCCGTAGGGTATCTGAGTGGCTTAAAAGTACAAGAAAACACTTCAAAAGTGACGTTTCTGAAGAATTTTAACAGTTTTCTTGTATCTACGAACGCCAGAATGCATAAAATTGACCTAAACGTCTCCTTTTCCTATTCTGAGTCGATTCTGCATGCTTTAAGTGTGTTTGGTGGCTCAGAACCATCAAAAAACGTTGAAATATAGTTCAAATTCAATAAAAATCGACAAAAATACAGTTTCTAGCTAAAATTTGATGGTTTCGTTGCACTTTCCGAGCCCGTAGGGTATCTGAGTGGCTTAAAAGTACAAGAAAACACTTCAAAAGTGACGTTTCTGAAAAATTTTAACAGTTTTCTTGTATCTACGAACGCCAGAATGCATAAAATTGACCTAAACGTCTCCTTTTCCTATTCTGAGTCGATTCTGCATGCTTTAAGTGTGTTTGGTGGCTCAGAACGATCAAAAAACGTTGAAATATAGTTCAAATTCAATAAAAATCGACAAAAATACAGTTTCTAGCTAAAATTTGATGGTTTCGTTGCACTTTCCGAGCCCGTAGGGTATCTGAGTGGCTTAAAAGTACAAGAAAACACTTCAAAAGTGACGTTTCTGAAGAATTTTAACAGTTTTCTTGTATCTACGAACGCCAGAATGCATAAAATTGACCTAAACGTCTCCTTTTCCTATTCTGAGTCGATTCTGCATGCTTTAAGTGTGTTTGGTGGCTCAGAACCATCAAAAAACGTTGAAATATAGTTCAAATTCAATAAAAATCGACAATAATACAGTTTCTAGCTAAAATTTGATGGTTTCGTTGCACTTTCCGAGCCCGTAGGGTATCTGAGTGGCTTAAAAGTACAAGAAAACACTTCAAAAGTGACGTTTCTGAAGAATTTTAACAGTTTTCTTGTATCTACGAACGCCAGAATGCATAAAATTGACCTAAACGTCTCCTTTTCCTATTCTGAGTCGATTCTGCATGCTTTAAGTGTGTTTGGTGGCTCAGAACCATCAAAAAACGTTGAAATATAGTTCAAATTCAATAAAAATCGACAAAAATACAGTTTCTAGCTAAAATTTGATGGTTTCGTTGCACTTTCCGAGCCCGTAGGGTATCTGAGTGGCTTAAAAGTACAAGAAAACACTTCAAAAGTGACGTTTCTGAAGAATTTTAACAGTTTTCTTGTATCTACGAACGCCAGAATGCATAAAATTGACCTAAACGTCTCCTTTTCCTATTCTGAGTCGATTCTGCATGCTTTAAGTGTGTTTGGTGGCTCAGAACCATCAAAAAACGTTGAAATATAGTTCAAATTCAATAAAAATCGACAAAAATACAGTTTCTAGCTAAAATTTGATGGTTTCGTTGCACTTTCCGAGCCCGTAGGGTATCTGAGTGGCTTAAAAGTACAAGAAAACACTTCAAAAGTGACGTTTCTGAAGAATTTTAACAGTTTTCTTGTATCTACGAACGCCAGAATGCATAAAATTGACCTAAACGTCTCCTTTTCCCATTCTGAGTCGATTCTGCATGCTTTAAGTGTGTTTGGTGGGTCAGAACCATCAAAAAACGTTGAAATATAGTTCAAATTCAATAAAAATCGACAAAAATACAGTTTCTAGCTAAAATTTGATGGTTTCGTTGCACTTTCCGAGCCCGTAGGGTATCTGAGTGGCTTAAAAGTACAAGAAAACACTTCAAAAGTGACGTTTCTGAAGAATTTTAACAGTTTTCTTGTATCTACGAACGCCAGAATGCATAAAATTGACCTAAACGTCTCCTTTTCCTATTCTGAGTCGATTCTGCATGCTTTAAGTGTGTTTGGTGGCTCAGAACCATCAAAAAACGTTGAAATATAGTTCAAATTCAATAGAAATCGACAAAAATACAGTTTTTAGTTAAAATTTGATGGTTTCGTTGCACTTTCCGAGCCCGTAGGGTATCTGAGTGGCTTAAAAGTACAAGAAAACACTTCAAAAGTGACGTTTCTGAAGAATTTTAACAGTTTTCTTGTATCTACGAACGCCAGAATGCATAAAATTGACCTAAACGTCTCCTTTTCCTATTCTGAGTCGATTCTGCATGCTTTAAGTGTGTTTGGTGGCTCAGAACCATCAAAAAACGTTGAAATATAGTTCAAATTCAATAAAAATCGACAAAAATACAGTTTCTAGCTAAAATTTGATGGTTTCGTTGCACTTTCCGAGCCCGTAGGGTATCTGAGTGGCTTAAAAGTACAAGAAAACACTTCAAAAGTGACGTTTCTGAAGAATTTTAACAGTTTTCATGTATCTACGAACGCCAGAATGCATAAAATTGACCTAAACGTCTCCTTTTCCTATTCTGAGTCGATTCTGCATGCTTTAAGTGTGTTTGGTGGCTCAGAACCATCAAAAAACGTTGAAATATAGTTCAAATTCAATAAAAATCGACAAAAATACAGTTTCTAGCTAAAATTTGATGGTTTCGTTGCACTTTCCGAGCCCGTAGGGTATCTGAGTGGCTTAAAAGTACAAGAAAACACTTCAAAAGTGACGTTTCTGAAGAATTTTAACAGTTTTCTTGTATCTACGAACGCCAGAATGCATAAAATTGACCTAAACGTCTCCTTTTCCCATTCTGAGTCGATTCTGCATGCTTTAAGTGTGTTTGGTGGGTCAGAACCATCAAAAAACGTTGAAATATAGTTCAAATTCAATAAAAATCGACAAAAATACAGTTTCTAGCTAAAATTTGATGGTTTCGTTGCACTTTCCGAGCCCGTAGGGTATCTGAGTGGCTTAAAAGTACAAGAAAACACTTCAAAAGTGACGTTTCTGAAGAATTTTAACAGTTTTCTTGTATCTACGAACGCCAGAATGCATAAAATTGACCTAAACGTCTCCTTTTCCTATTCTGAGTCGATTCTGCATGCTTTAAGTGTGTTTGGTGGCTCAGAACCATCAAAAAACGTTGAAATATAGTTCAAATTCAATAAAAATCGACAAAAATACAGTTTCTAGCTAAAATTTGATGGTTTCGTTGCACTTTCCGAGCCCGTAGGGTATCTGAGTGGCTTAAAAGTACAAGAAAATACTTCAAAAGTGACGTTTCTGAAGAATTTTAACAGTTTTCATGTATCTACGAACGCCAGAATGCATAAAATTGACCTAAACGTCTCCTTTTCCTATTCTGAGTCGATTCTGCATGCTTTAAGTGTGTTTGGTGGCTCAGAACCATCAAAAAACGTTGAAATATAGTTCAAATTCAATAAAAATCGACAAAAATACAGTTTCTAGCTAAAATTTGATGGTTTCGTTGCACTTTCCGAGCCCGTAGGGTATCTGAGTGGCTTAAAAGTACAAGAAAACACTTCAAAAGTGACGTTTCTGAAGAATTTTAACAGTTTTCTTGTATCTACGAACGCCAGAATGCATAAAATTGACCTAAACGTCTCCTTTTCCTATTCTGAGTCGATTCTGCATGCTTTAAGTGTGTTTGGTGGCTCAGAACCATCAAAAAACGTTGAAATATAGTTCAAATTCAATAAAAATCGACAAAAATACAGTTTCTAGTTAAAATTTGATGGTTTCGTTGCACTTTCCGAGCCCGTAGGGTATCTGAGTGGCTTAAAAGTACAAGAAAACACTTCAAAAGTGACGTTTCTGAAGAATTTTAACAGTTTTCTTGCATCTACGAACGCCAGAATGCATAAAATTGACCTAAACGTCTCCTTTTCCTATTCTGAGTCGATTCTGCATGCTTTAAGTGTGTTTGGTGGCTCAGAACCATCAAAAAACGTTGAAATATAGTTCAAATTCAATAAAAATCGACAAAAATACAGTTTCTAGCTAAAATTTGATGGTTTCGTTGCACTTTCCGAGCCCGTAGGGTATCTGAGTGGCTTAAAAGTACAAGAAAACACTTCAAAAGTGACGTTTCTGAAGAATTTTAACAGTTTTCTTGTATCTACGAACGCCAGAATGCATAAAATTGACCTAAACGTCTCCTTTTCCTATTCTGAGTCGATTCTGCATGCTTTAAGTGTGTTTGGTGGCTCAGAACCATCAAAAAACGTTGAAATATAGTTAAAATTCAATAAAAATCGACAAAAATACAGTTTCTAGCTAAAATTTGATGGTTTCGTTGCACTTTCCGAGCCCGTAGGGTATCTGAGTGGCTTAAAAGTACAAGAAAACACTTCAAAAGTGACGTTTCTGAAGAATTTTAACAGTTTTCTTGTATCTACGAACGCCAGAATGCATAAAATTGACCTAAACGTCTCCTTTTCCTATTCTGAGTCGATTCTGCATGCTTTAAGTGTGTTTGGTGGCTCAGAACCATCAAAAAACGTTGAAATATAGTTCAAATTCAATAAAAATCGACAAAAATACAGTTTCTAGCTAAAATTTGATGGTTTCGTTGCACTTTCCGAGCCCGTAGGGTATCTGAGTGGCTTAAAAGTACAAGAAAACACTTCAAAAGTGACGTTTCTGAAAAATTTTAACAGTTTTCTTGTATCTACGAACGCCAGAATGCATAAAATTGACCTAAACGTCTCCTTTTCCTATTCTGAGTCGATTCTGCATGCTTTAAGTGTGTTTGGTGGCTCAGAACCATCAAAAAACGTTGAAATATAGTTCAAATTCAATAAAAATCGACAAAAATACAGTTTCTAGCTAAAATTTGATGGTTTCGTTGCACTTTCCGAGCCCGTAGGGTATCTGAGTGGCTTAAAAGTACAAGAAAACACTTCAAAAGTGACGTTTCTGAAGAATTTTAACAGTTTTCTTGTATCTACGAACGCCAGAATGCATAAAATTGACCTAAACGTCTCCTTTTCCTATTCTGAGTCGATTCTGCATGCTTTAAGTGTGTTTGGTGGCTCAGAACCATCAAAAAACGTTGAAATATAGTTCAAATTCAATAAAAATCGACAATAATACAGTTTCTAGCTAAAATTTGATGGTTTCGTTGCACTTTCCGAGCCCGTAGGGTATCTGAGTGGCTTAAAAGTACAAGAAAACACTTCAAAAGTGACGTTTCTGAAGAATTTTAACAGTTTTCTTGTATCTACGAACGCCAGAATGCATAAAATTGACCTAAACGTCTCCTTTTCCTATTCTGAGTCGATTCTGCATGCTTTAAGTGTGTTTGGTGGCTCAGAACCATCAAAAAACGTTGAAATATAGTTCAAATTCAATAAAAATCGACAAAAATACAGTTTCTAGCTAAAATTTGATGGTTTCGTTGCACTTTCCGAGCCCGTAGGGTATCTGAGTGGCTTAAAAGTACAAGAAAACACTTCAAAAGTGACGTTTCTGAAGAATTTTAACAGTTTTCTTGTATCTACGAACGCCAGAATGCATAAAATTGACCTAAACGTCTCCTTTTCCTATTCTGAGTCGATTCTGCATGCTTTAAGTGTGTTTGGTGGCTCAGAACCATCAAAAAACGTTGAAATATAGTTCAAATTCAATAAAAATCGACAAAAATACAGTTTCTAGCTAAAATTTGATGGTTTCGTTGCACTTTCCGAGCCCGTAGGGTATCTGAGTGGCTTAAAAGTACAAGAAAACACTTCAAAAGTGACGTTTCTGAAGAATTTTAACAGTTTTCTTGTATCTACGAACGCCAGAATGCATAAAATTGACCTAAACGTCTCCTTTTCCCATTCTGAGTCGATTCTGCATGCTTTAAGTGTGTTTGGTGGGTCAGAACCATCAAAAAACGTTGAAATATAGTTCAAATTCAATAAAAATCGACAAAAATACAGTTTCTAGCTAAAATTTGATGGTTTCGTTGCACTTTCCGAGCCCGTAGGGTATCTGAGTGGCTTAAAAGTACAAGAAAACACTTCAAAAGTGACGTTTCTGAAGAATTTTAACAGTTTTCTTGTATCTACGAACGCCAGAATGCATAAAATTGACCTAAACGTCTCCTTTTCCTATTCTGAGTCGATTCTGCATGCTTTAAGTGTGTTTGGTGGCTCAGAACCATCAAAAAACGTTGAAATATAGTTCAAATTCAATAAAAATCGACAAAAATACAGTTTCTAGCTAAAATTTGATGGTTTCGTTGCACTTTCCGAGCCCGTAGGGTATCTGAGTGGCTTAAAAGTACAAGAAAACACTTCAAAAGTGACGTTTCTGAAGAATTTTAACAGTTTTCATGTATCTACGAACGCCAGAATGCATAAAATTGACCTAAACGTCTCCTTTTCCTATTCTGAGTCGATTCTGCATGCTTTAAGTGTGTTTGGTGGCTCAGAACCATCAAAAAACGTTGAAATATAGTTCAAATTCAATAAAAATCGACAAAAATACAGTTTCTAGCTAAAATTTGATGGTTTCGTTGCACTTTCCGAGCCCGTAGGGTATCTGAGTGGCTTAAAAGTACAAGAAAACACTTCAAAAGTGACGTTTCTGAAGAATTTTAACAGTTTTCTTGTATCTACGAACGCCAGAATGCATAAAATTGACCTAAACGTCTCCTTTTCCTATTCTGAGTCGATTCTGCATGCTTTAAGTGTGTTTGGTGGCTCAGAACCATCAAAAAACGTTGAAATATAGTTCAAATTCAATAAAAATCGACAAAAATACAGTTTCTAGCTAAAATTTGATGGTTTCGTTGCACTTTCCGAGCCCGTAGGGTATCTGAGTGGCTTAAAAGTACAAGAAAACACTTCAAAAGTGACGTTTCTGAAGAATTTTAACAGTTTTCTTGTATCTACGAACGCCAGAATGCATAAAATTGACCTAAACGTCTCCTTTTCCTATTCTGAGTCGATTCTGCATGCTTTAAGTGTGTTTGGTGGCTCAGAACCATCAAAAAACGTTGAAATATAGTTCAAATTCAATAAAAATCGACAAAAATACAGTTTCTAGTTAAAATTTGATGGTTTCGTTGCACTTTCCGAGCCCGTAGGGTATCTGAGTGGCTTAAAAGTACAAGAAAACACTTCAAAAGTGACGTTTCTGAAGAATTTTAACAGTTTTCTTGTATCTACGAACGCCAGAATGCATAAAATTGACCTAAACGTCTCCTTTTCCTATTCTGAGTCGATTCTGCATGCTTTAAGTGTGTTTGGTGGCTCAGAACCATCAAAAAACGTTGAAATATAGTTCAAATTCAATAAAAATCGACAAAAATACAGTTTCTAGCTAAAATTTGATGGTTTCGTTGCACTTTCCGAGCCCGTAGGGTATCTGAGTGGCTTAAAAGTACAAGAAAACACTTCAAAAGTGACGTTTCTGAAGAATTTTAACAGTTTTCTTGTATCTACGAATGCCAGAATGCATAAAATTGACCTAAACGTCTCCTTTTCCTATTCTGAGTCGATTCTGCATGCTTTAACCCTCGGATACACGCTTAAGAATTTCAGACGCGGCTTCACGTTTCGGTCTCTGAGACCGACAAACGAAAATCATATATTTGTTTGGATTACTCGTTAAGTTTGAGACTGGAAGGCTATTTTTTAGTTTTTGATGGATAACATAAGGAGAAAAAAACACAAAATGACAGAAAATACTGTATTATAAAAAATATATCGCGTTTAAAATATTTCCAAATTTCAAGAGGATTTTTTAGAAATCTCGTTGGTAGTCTTGACGAAGGTAACCGAGTAAACTTATTTTCAGCTCTTGTTCTAATATTATTAGATTTTGGTACCTTTCGCCATCGAGTTTTTTTTGTCTTTACCGATATAATGTCGTACGCTTCTAGCGTCATCATTTTGATTTTCAGTTTCACTTCTGAGCGCTTCATTGTTTTCTTCTTCAGATATTTCCTCTTTGCTTTCATTTTCAACTTCAACGTTTTGAATTTCATCTTCACTTGAAGTATCATCAAAAATGTCGTAATCTGGATCAGAGTCACTCAGGCAATGTTGCATAAGGTTTTCCAATGGCAATTGTTCTCTTTCGTAGTCGCCCATGGCTGTAATAAATATAAATTTAACAATTTCAGCATGATGCTAATATAACAGTGAACAGACGATAAAATTTATGAAAGAAAACTAACGCTAATTGTGAATAAATCTTACCTTAACGCAATTTTGCCACTGATAAACTTGTCACAACAATACACGCTTCGGTCCCACAGACCGAAATCAGATTTTGCGAATAAACCACGCTATGAATCTAACTGCAAAAATAAACTAAGCTTTGTCAGCTGATTTCAAGAAGCTATTGAGCAGAGCAGATGGGTGGGAGATCGGAGTGGCGCGTAATTCAATTTTACGAATTGTTTCGGTCTCAGAGACCGAGAACGTGTAACGAAGGGTTAAGTGTGTTTGGTGGCTCAGAACCATCAAAAAACGTTGAAATATAGTTCAAATTCAATAAAAATCGACAAAAATACAGTTTCTAGCTAAAATTTGATGGTTTCGTTGCACTTTCCGAGCCCATAGGGTATCTGAGTGGCTTAAAAGTACAAGAAAACACTTCAAAAGTGACGTTTCTGAAGAATTTTAACAGTTTTCTTGTATCTACGAACGCCAGAATGCATAAAATTGACCTAAACGTCTCCTTTTCCTATTCTGAGTCGATTCTGCATGCTTTAAGTGTGTTTGGTGGCTCAGAACCATCAAAAAACGTTGAAATATAGTTCAAATTCAATAAAAATCGACAAAAATACAGTTTCTAGCTAAAATTTGATGGTTTCGTTGCACTTTCCGAGACCGTAGGGTATCTGAGTGGCTTAAAAGTACAAGAAAATACTTCAAAAGTGACGTTTCTGAAGAATTTTAACAGTTTTCTTGTATCTACGAACGCCAGAATGCATAAAATTGACCTAAACGTCTCCTTTTCCTATTCTGAGTCGATTCTGCATGCTTTAAGTGTGTTTGGTGGCTCAGAACCATCAAAAAACGTTGAAATATAGTTCAAATTCAATAAAAATCGACAAAAATACAGTTTCTAGTTAAAATTTGATGGTTTCGTTGCACTTTCCGAGCCCGTAGGGTATCTGAGTGGCTTAAAAGTACAAGAAAACACTTCAAAAGTGACGTTTCTGAAGAATTTTAACAGTTTTCTTGTATCTACGAACGCCAGAATGCATAAAATTGACCTAAACGTCTCCTTTTCCTATTCTGAGTCGATTCTGCATGCTTTAAGTGTGTTTGGTGGCTCAGAACCATCAAAAAACGTTGAAATATAGTTCAAATTCAATAAAAATCGACAAAAATACAGTTTCTAGCTAAAATTTGATGGTTTCGTTGCACTTTCCGAGCCCGTAGGGTATCTGAGTGGCTTAAAAGTACAAGAAAACACTTCAAAAGTGACGTTTCTGAAGAATTTTAACAGTTTTCTTGTATCTACGAATGCCAGAATGCATAAAATTGACCTAAACGTCTCCTTTTCCTATTCTGAGTCGATTCTGCATGCTTTACGTGTGTTTGGTGGCTCAGAACCATCAAAAAACGTTGAAATATAGTTCAAATTCAATAAAAATCGACAAAAATACAGTTTCTAGCTAAAATTTTATGGTTTCGTTGCACTTTCCGAGCCCGTAGGGTATCTGAAAGGCTTAAAAGTACAAGAAAACACTTCAAAAGTGACGTTTCTGAAGAATTTTAACAGTTTTCTTGTATCTACGAACGCCAGAATGCATAAAATTGACCTAAACGTCTCCTTTTCCTATTCTGAGTCGATTCTGCATGCTTTAAGTGTGTTTGGTGGCTCAGAACCATCAAAAAACGTTGAAATATAGTTCAAATTCAATAAAAATCGACAAAAATACAGTTTCTAGCTAAAATTTGATGGTTTCGTTGCACTTTCCGAGCCCGTTGGGTATCTGAGTGGCTTAAAATTACAAGAAAACACTTCAAAATTGACGTTTCTGAAGAATATTAACAGTTTTCTTGTATCTACGAACGCCAGAATGCATAAAATTTACCTAAACGTCTCCTTTTCCTATTCTGAGTCGATTCTGCATGCTTTAAGTGTGTTTGGTGGCTCAGAACCATCAAAAAACGTTGAAATATACACTGCGTTTCAAATAAAATGCACCACCTAGAAGGAGTAGGCGTAGAATGTTGAAATTTGGTGGAGAAGACTATTGCACGTAGACAAACATTTGATTAAAATTTCAAAGAAAAAATAAAATGTCTAACACAAGAAATGTTAATAATGTGTTAAAATTCCACGTGCACGAATACAAGACTGTATTCTTCTAGGCATGCTTAAAATGAGATGATCTATTGCCTGCTGGGGTATCTCATTCCAGGCATTTTGAATTTGTTGTAGACATTCTTCCAAAGTCTTTGGAGGATGTGGTAAATTGCGCAGCCTTCTATGCATTAAATCCTAAACATTTTCGATTGTTGATAAATCTGGTGATAGGGCAGGCCAGGGTAAGAAGTTGACGTTATTTTCGTCAAACACTCTTTAAGTTAATATGGCCACATGAGGCCACGCATTATCTTGTTCAAAAGATGTTCTTCGACGGTTCGAGAGATAAGGAAAAAGAAATTGATTTAACACGTTAACGATGTAATGCCGGGCATTTAGCGTGCCTGGAATGAACACTAAGGGAGTACTTCAACAGATGTGTATACCATCCCATATCATTACTCCAGGTGTTAGAGCGATATGACATCTCTGTACAAATTCCAGATTTTACCTTTGGCCTCAAGGCCTTCGAACACGTATGCGTCCATCAGAGTGCCACAAACAAGACCTAGACTTGTTCCTAAACATTATGACATTCCACTATTACAGCCATTGCTGCCTGTCTTGGTACCAGTGAAGCCTGGTAGTTTTGTGTTCTTGTGGTAAGGGAAGTTTGCAGTTTGGACGATAAGATCTCAAGCCAAAGGAACGAATTTGGCGGTAGATGGTACTCCTCGGATTCTGTGCCCAATTGCTGTCATCCAGTCCATCCCGACTGATCGTTATGGTTACCAAGGGTACTGAATAACACTTCTTCTTAGCAAATGATCTTCGCGTTCTTGGGTGACCCTGAAACGGTCGGTACCCCTGCGACGCATTTGTAGCTCTTCGTTGTTCCATTCTCGACTTGTTCTTAATATCGTAGAATCCGTTGGGCCGAGTCTTCTGGTGATTTCCCGAAATGGTAAACTAGCCTCATGCATCCCAATCATTCGCCCTCTTTCAATAGGTGTTATCTGTTGAAAATTACCTCGTGTGTGAACTCGTAGCATTTTTGCAAGCACAATAATGACAAATGTCAAGTAAAATTGCAAAAGAATCTTACTCAAGTATCTTTAAAACATAATCAAAAAATTAATAAAAATCGAATAACACTCGGTATATTATCTAAACAAGTAGTAGTTTTTCTTTCAAATTTTAATCAATTGTTTGTCTATATGCAACAGTCTTCTCCACCAAATTTCTACATTCTACGCCTACTCCTTCTAGGTGGTGCATTTTATATGAAACGCAGTGTAGTTCAAATTCAATAAAAATCGACAAAAATACAGTTTCTAGCTAAAACTTGATGGTTTCGTTGCACTTTCCGAGCCCGTAGGGTATCTGAGTGGCTTAAAAGTACAAGAAAACACTTCAAAAGTGACGTTTCTGAAGAATTTTAACAGTTTTCTTGTATCTACGAACGCCAGAATGCATAAAATTGACCTAAACGTCTCCTTTTCCTATTCTGAGTCGATTCTGCATGCTTTAAGTGTGTTTGGTGGCTCAGAACCATCAAAAAACGTTGAAATATAGTTCAAATTCAATAAAAATCGACAAAAATACAGTTTCTAGCTAAAATTTGATGGTTTCGTTGCACTTTCCGAGCCCATAGGGTATCTGAGTGGCTTAAAAGTACAAGAAAACACTTCAAAAGTGACGTTTCTGAAGAATTTTAACAGTTTTCTTGTATCTACGAACGCCAGAATGCATAAAATTGACCTAAACGTCTCCTTTTCCTATTCTGAGTCGATTCTGCATGCTTTAAGTGTGTTTGGTGGCTCAGAACCATCAAAAAACGTTGAAATATAGTTCAAATTCAATAAAAATCGACAAAAATACAGTTTCTAGCTAAAATTTGATGGTTTCGTTGCACTTTCCGAGCCCGTAGGGTATCTGAGTGGCTTAAAAGTACAAGAAAATACTTCAAAAGTGACGTTTCTGAAGAATTTTAACAGTTTTCTTGTATCTACGAACGCCAGAATGCATAAAATTGACCTAAACGTCTCCTTTTCCTATTCTGAGTCAATTCTGCATGCTTTAAGTGTGTTTGGTGGCTCAGAACCATCAAAAAACGTTGAAATATAGTTCAAATTCAATAAAAATCGACAAAAATACAGTTTCTAGCTAAAATTTGATGGTTTCGTTGCACTTTCCGAGCCCGTAGGGTATCTGAGTGGCTTAAAAGTACAAGAAAACACTTCAAAAGTGACGTTTCTGAAGAATTTTAACAGTTTTCTTGTATCTACGAACGCCAGAATGCATAAAATTGACCTAAACGTCTCCTTTTCCTATTCTGAGTCGATTCTGCATGCTTTAAGTGTGTTTGGTGGCTCAGAACCATCAAAAAACGTTGAAATATAGTTCAAATTCAATAAAAATCGACAAAAATACAGTTTCTAGCTAAAATTTGATGGTTTCGTTGCACTTTCCGAGCCCGTAGGGTATCTGAGTGGCTTAAAAGTACAAGAAAACACTTCAAAAGTGACGTTTCTGAAGAATTTTAACAGTTTTCTTGTATCTACGAACGCCAGAATGCATAAAATTGACCTAAACGTCTCCTTTTCCTATTCTGAGTCGATTCTGCATGCTTTAAGTGTGTTTGGTGGCTCAGAACCATCAAAAAACGTTGAAATATAGTTCAAATTCAATAAAAATCGACAAAAATACAGTTTCTAGCTAAAATTTGATGGTTTCGTTGCACTTTCCGAGCCCGTAGGGTATCTGAGTGGCTTAAAAGTACAAGAAAACACTTCAAAAGTGACGTTTCTGAAGAATTTTAACAGTTTTCTTGTATCTACGAACGCCAGAATGCATAAAATTGACCTAAACGTCTCCTTTTCCTATTCTGAGTCGATTCTGCATGCTTTAAGTGTGTTTGGTGGCTCAGAACCATCAAAAAACGTTGAAATATAGTTCAAATTCAATAAAAATCGACAAAAATACAGTTTCTAGCTAAAATTTGATGGTTTCGTTGCACTTTCCGAGCCCGTAGGGTATCTGAGTGGCTTAAAAGTACAAGAAAACACTTCAAAAGTGACGTTTCTGAAGAATTTTAACAGTTTTCTTGTATCTACGAACGCCAGAATGCATAAAATTGACCTAAACGTCTCCTTTTCCTATTCTGAGTCGATTCTGCATGCTTTAAGTGTGTTTGGTGGCTCAGAACCATCAAAAAACGTTGAAATATAGTTCAAATTCAATATAAATCGACAAAAATACAGTTTCTAGTTAAAATTTGATGGTTTCGTTGCACTTTCCGAGCCCGTAGGGTATCTGAGTGGCTTAAAAGTACAAGAAAACACTTCAAAAGTGACGTTTCTGAAGAATTTTAACAGTTTTCTTGTATCTACGAACGCCAGAATGCATAAAATTGACCTAAACGTCTCCTTTTCCTATTCTGAGTCGATTCTGCATGCTTTAAGTGTGTTTGGTGGCTCAGAACCATCAAAAAACGTTGAAATATAGTTCAAATTCAATAAAAATCGATCAAAAATACAGTTTCTAGCTAAAATTTGATGGTTTCGTTGCACTTTCCGAGCCCGTAGGGTATCTGAGTGGCTTAAAAGTACAAGAAAACACTTCAAAAGTGACGTTTCTGAAGAATTTTAACAGTTTTCTTGTATCTACGAACGCCAGAATGCATAAAATTGACCTAAACGTCTCCTTTTCCTATTCTGAGTCGATTCTGCATGCTTTAAGTGTGTTTGGTGGCTCAGAACCATCAAAAAACGTTGAAATATAGTTCAAATTCAATAAAAATCGACAAAAATACAGTTTCTAGTTAAAATTTGATGGTTTCGTTGCACTTTCCGAGACCGTAGGGTATCTGAGTGGCTTAAAAGTACAAGAAAACACTTCAAAAGTGACGTTTCTGAAGAATTTTAACAGTTTTCTTGTATCTACGAACGCCAGAATGCATAAAATTGACCTAAACGTCTCCTTTTCCTATTCTGAGTCGATTCTGCATGCTTTAAGTGTGTTTGGTGGCTCAGGACCATCAAAAAACGTTGAAATATAGTTCAAATTCAATAAAAATCGACAAAAATACAGTTTCTAGCTAAAATTTGATGGTTTCGTTGCACTTTCCGAGCCCGTAGGGTATCTGAGTGGCTTAAAAGTACAAGAAAACACTTCAAAAGTGACGTTTCTGAAGAATTTTAACAGTTTTCTTGTATCTACGAACGCCAGAATGCATAAAATTGACCTAAACGTCTCCTTTTCCTATTCTGAGTCGATTCTGCATGCTTTAAGTGTGTTTGGTGGCTCAGAACCATCAAAAAACGTTGAAATATAGTTCAAATTCAATAAAAATCGACAAAAATACAGTTTCTAGCTAAAATTTGATGGTTTCGTTGCACTTTCCGAGCCCGTAGGGTATCTGAGTGGCTTAAAAGTACAAGAAAACACTTCAAAAGTGACGTTTCTGAAGAATTTTAACAGTTTTCTTGTATCTACGAACGCCAGAATGCATAAAATTGACCTAAACGTCTCCTTTTCCTATTCTGAGTCGATTCTGCATGCTTTAAGTGTGTTTGGTGGCTCAGAACCATCAAAAAACGTTGAAATATAGTTCAAATTCAATAAAAATCGACAAAAATACAGTTTCTAGCTAAAATTTGATGGTTTCGTTGCACTTTCCGAGCCCGTAGGGTATCTGAGTGGCTTAAAAGTACAAGAAAACACTTCAAAAGTGACGTTTCTGAAGAATTTTAACAGTTTTCTTGTATCTACGAACGCCAGAATGCATAAAATTGACCTAAACGTCTCCTTTTCCTATTCTGAGTCGATTCTGCATGCTTTAAGTGTGTTTGGTGGCTCAGAACCATCAAAAAACGTTGAAACATAGTTCAAATTCAATAAAAATCGACAAAAATACAGTTTCTAGCTAAAATTTGATGGTTTCGTTGCACTTTCCGAGCCCGTAGGGTATCTGAGTGGCTTAAAAGTACAAGAAAACACTTCAAAAGTGACGTTTCTGAAGAATTTTAACAGTTTTCTTGTATCTACGAACGCCAGAATGCATAAAATTGACCTAAACGTCTCCTTTTCCTATTCTGAGTCGATTCTGCATGCTTTAAGTGTGTTTGGTGGCTCAGAACCATCAAAAAACGTTGAAATATAGTTCAAATTCAATAAAAATCGACAAAAATACAGTTTCTAGCTAAAATTTGATGGTTTCGTTGCACTTTCCGAGCCCGTAGGGTATCTGAGTGGCTTAAAAGTACAAGAAAACACTTCAAAAGTGACGTTTCTGAAGAATTTTAACAGTTTTCTTGTATCTACGAACGCCAGAATGCATAAAATTGACCTAAACGTCTCCTTTTCCTATTCTGAGTCGATTCTGCATGCTTTAAGTGTGTTTGGTGGCTCAGAACCATCAAAAAACGTTGAAATATAGTTCAAATTCAATAAAAATCGACAAAAAATACAGTTTCTAGCTAAAATTTGATGGTTTCGTTGCACTTTCCGAGCCCGTTGGGTATCTGAGTGGCTTAAAAGTACAAGAAAACACTTCAAAAGTGACGTTTCTGAAGAATTTTAACAGTTTTCTTGTATCTACAAACGCCAGAATGCATAAAATTGACCTAAACGTCTCCTTTTCCTATTCTGAGTCGATTCTGCATGCTTTAAGTGTGTTTGGTGGCTCAGAACCATCAAAAAACGTTGAAATATAGTTCAAATTCAATAAAAATCGACAAAAATACAGTTTCTAGCTAAAATTTGATGGTTTCGTTGCACTTTCCGAGCCCGTAGGGTATCTGAGTGGCTTAAAAGTACAAGAAAACACTTCAAAAGTGACGTTTCTGAAGAATTTTAACAGTTTTCTTGTATCTACGAACGCCAGAATGCATAAAATTGACCTAAACGTCTCCTTTTCCTATTCTGAGTCGATTCTGCATGCTTTAAGTGTGTTTGGTGGCTCAGAACCATCAAAAAACGTTGAAATATAGTTCAAATTCAATAAAAATCGACAAAAATACAGTTTCTAGCTAAAATTTGATGGTTTCGTTGCACTTTCCGAGCCCGTAGGGTATCTGAGTGGCTTAAAAGTACAAGAAAACACTTCAAAAGTGACGTTTCTGAAGAATTTTAACAGTTTTCTTGTATCTACGAACGCCAGAATGCATAAAATTGACCTAAACGTCTCCTTTTCCTATTCTGAGTCGATTCTGCATGCTTTAAGTGTGTTTGGTGGCTCAGAACCATCAAAAAACGTTGAAACATAGTTCAAATTCAATAAAAATCGACAAAAATACAGTTTCTAGCTAAAATTTGATGGTTTCGTTGCACTTTCCGAGCCCGTAGGGTATCTGAGTGGCTTAAAAGTACAAGAAAACACTTCAAAAGTGACGTTTCTGAAGAATTTTAACAGTTTTCTTGTATCTACGAACGCCAGAATGCATAAAATTGACCTAAACGTCTCCTTTTCCAATTCTGAGTCGATTCTGCATGCTTTAAGTGTGTTTGGTGGCTCAGAACCATCAAAAAACGTTGAAATATAGTTCAAATTCAATAAAAATCGACAAAAATACAGTTTCTAGCTAAAATTTGATGGTTTCGTTGCACTTTCCGAGCCCGTAAGGTATCTGAGTGGCTTAAAAGTACAAGAAAACACTTCAAAAGTGACGTTTCTGAAGAATTTTAACAGTTTTCTTGTATCTACGAACGCCAGAATGCATAAAATTGACCTAAACGTCTCCTTTTCCTATTCTGAGTCGATTCTGCATGCTTTAAGTGTGTTTGGTGGCTCAGAACCATCAAAAAACGTTGAAATATAGTTCAAATTCAATAAAAATCGACAAAAATACAGTTTCTAGCTAAAATTTGATGGTTTCGTTGCACTTTCCGAGCCCGTAGGGTATCTGAGTGGCTTAAAAGTACAAGAAAACACTTCAAAAGTGACGTTTCTGAAGAATTTTAACAGTTTTCTTGTATCTACGAACGCCAGAATGCATAAAATTGACCTAAACGTCTCCTTTTCCTATTCTGAGTCGATTCTGCATGCTTTAAGTGTGTTTGGTGGCTCAGAACCATCAAAAAACGTTGAAATATAGTTCAAATTCAATAAAAATCGACAAAAATACAGTTTCTAGCTAAAATTTGATGGTTTCGTTGCACTTTCCGAGCCCGTAGGGTATCTGAGTGGCTTAAAAGTACAAGAAAACACTTCAAAAGTGACGTTTCTGAAGAATTTTAACAGTTTTCTTGTATCTACGAACGCCAGAATGCATAAAATTGACCTAAACGTCTCCTTTTTCTATTCTGAGTCGATTCTGCATGCTTTAAGTGTGTTTGGTGGCTCAGAACCATCAAAAAACGTTGAAATATAGTTCAAATTCAATAAAAATCGACAAAAATACAGTTTCTAGCTAAAATTTGATGGTTTCGTTGCACTTTCCGAGCCCGTAGGGTATCTGAGTGGCTTAAAATTACAAGAAAACACTTCAAAAGTGACGTTTCTGAAGAATTTTAACAGTTTTCTTGTATCTACGAACGCCAGAATGCATAAAATTGACCTAAACTTCTCCTTTTCCTATTCTGAGTCGATTCTGCATGCTTTAAGTGTGTTTGGTGGTTCAGAACCATCAAAAAACGTTGAAATATAGTTCAAATTCAATAAAAATCGACAAAAATACAGTTTCTAGCTAAAATTTGATGGTTTCGTTGCACTTTCCGAGCCCGTAGGGTATCTGAGTGGCTTAAAAGTACAAGAAAACACTTCAAAAGTGACGTTTCTGAAGAATTTTAACAGTTTTCTTGTATCTACGAACGCCAGAATGCATAAAATTGACCTAAATGTCTCCTTTTCCTATTCTGAGTCGATTCTGCATGCTTTAAGTGTGTTTGGTGGCTCAGAACCATCAAAAAACGTTGAAATATAGTTCAAATTCAATAAAAGTCGACAAAAATACAGTTTCTAGCTATAATTTGATGGTTTCGTTGCACTTTCCGAGCCCGTAGGGTATCTGAGTGGCTTAAAAGTACAAGAAAACACTTCAAAAGTGACGTTTCTGAAGAATTTTAACAGTTTTCTTGTATCTACGAACGCCAGAATGCATAAAATTGACCTAAACGTCTCCTTTTCCTATTCTGAGTCGATTCTGCATGCTTTAAGTGTGTTTGGTGGCTCAGAACCATCAAAAAACGTTGAAATATAGTTCAAATTCAATAAAAATCGACAAAAATACAGTTTCTAGCTAAAATTTGATGGTTTCGTTGCACTTTCCGAGCCCGTAGGGTATCTGAGTGGCTTAAAAGTACAAGAAAACACTTCAAAAGTGACGTTTCTGAAGAATTTTAACAGTTTTCTTGTATCTACGAACGCCAGAATGCATAAAATTGACCTAAATGTCTCCTTTTCCTATTCTGAGTCGATTCTGCATGCTTTAAGTGTGTTTGGTGGCTCAGAACCATCAAAAAACGTTGAAAAATAGTTCAAATTCAATAAAAGTCGACAAAAATACAGTTTCTAGCTATAATTTGATGGTTTCGTTGCACTTTCCGAGCCCGTGGGGTATCTGAGTGGCTTAAAAGTACAAGAAAACACTTCAAAAGTGACGTTTCTGAAGAATTTTAACAGTTTTCTTGTATCTACGAACGCCAGAATGCATAAAATTGACCTAAACGTCTCCTTTTCCTATTCTGAGTCGATTCTGCATGCTTTAAGTGTGTTTGGTGGCTCAGAACCATCAAAAAACGTTGAAATATAGTTCAAATTCAATAAAAATCGACAAAAATACAGTTTCTAGCTAAAATTTGATGGTTTCGTTGCACTTTCCGAGCCCGTAGGGTATCTGAGTGGCTTAAAAGTACAAGAAAACACTTCAAAAGTGACGTTTCTGAAGAATTTTAACAGTTTTCTTGTATCTACGAACGCCAGAATGCATAAAATTGACCTAAACGTCTCCTTTTCCTATTCTGAGTCGATTCTGCATGCTTTAAGTGTGTTTGGTGGCTCAGAACCATCAAAAAACGTTGAAATATAGTTCAAATTCAATAAAAATCGACAAAAATACAGTTTCTAGCTAAAATTTGATGGTTTCGTTGCACTTTCCGAGCCCGTTGGGTATCTCAGTGGCTTAAAAGTACAAGAAAACACTTCAAAAGTGACGTTTCTGAAGAATTTTAACAGTTTTCTTGTATCTACGAACGCCAGAATGCATAAAATTGACCTAAACGTCTCCTTTTCCTATTCTGAGTCGATTCTGCATGCTTTAAGTGTGTTTGGTGGCTCAGAACCATCAAAAAACGTTGAAATATAGTTCAAATTCAATAAAAATCGACAAAAATACAGTTTCTAGCTAAAATTTGATGGTTTCGTTGCACTTTCCGAGCCCGTAGGGTATCTGAGTGGCTTAAAAGTACAAGAAAACACTTCAAAAGTGACGTTTCTGAAGAATTTTAACAGTTTTCTTGTATCTACGAACGCCAGAATGCATAAAATTGACCTAAACGTCTCCTTTTCCTATTCTGAGTCGATTCTGCATGCTTTAAGTGTGTTTGGTGGTTCAGAACCATCAAAAAACGTTGAAATATAGTTCAAATTCAATAAAAATCGACAAAAATACAGTTTCTAGCTAAAATTTGATGGTTTCGTTGCACTTTCCGAGCCCGTAGGGTATCTGAGTGGCTTAAAAGTACAAGACAACACTTCAAAAGTGACGTTTCTGAAGAATTTTAACAGTTTTCTTGTATCTACGAACGCCAGAATGCATAAAATTGACCTAAACGTCTCCTTTTCCTATTCTGAGTCGATTCTGCATGCTTTAAGTGTGTTTGGTGGCTCAGAACCATCAAAAAACGTTGAAATATAGTTCAAATTCAATAAAAATCGACAAAAATACAGTTTCTAGCTAAAATTTGATGGTTTCGTTGCACTTTCCGAGCCCGTAGGGTATCTGAGTGGCTTAAAAGTAGAAGAAAACACTTCAAAAGTGACGTTTCTGAAGAATTTTAACAGTTTTCTTGTATCTACGAAGGCCAGAATGCATAAAATTGACCTAAACGTCTCCTTTTCCTATTCTGGGTCGATTCTGCATGCTTTAAGTGTGTTTGGTGGCTCAGAACCATCAAAAAACGTTGAAATATAGTTCAAATTCAATAAAAATCGACAAAAATACAGTTTCTAGCTAAAATTTGATGGTTTCGTTGCACTTTCCGAGCCCGTAGGGTATCTGAGTGGCTTAAAAGTACAAGAAAACACTTCAAAAGTGACGTTTCTGAAGAATTTTAACAGTTTTCTTGTATCTACGAACGCCAGAATGCATAAAATTGACCTAAACGTCTCCTTTTCCTATTCTGAGTCGATTCTGCATGCTTTAAGTGTGTTTGGTGGCTCAGAACCATCAAAAAACGTTGAAATATAGTTCAAATTCAATAAAAATCGACAAAAATACAGTTTCTAGCTAAAATTTGATGGTTTCGTTGCACTTTCCGAGCCCGTAGGGTATCTGAGTGGCTTAAAAGTACAAGAAAACACTTCAAAAGTGACGTTTCTGAAGAATTTTAACAGTTTTCTTGTATCTACGAACGCCAGAATGCATAAAATTGACCTAAACGTCTCCTTTTCCTATTCTGAGTCGATTCTGCATGCTTTAAGTGTGTTTGGTGGCTCAGAACCATCAAAAAACGTTGAAATATAGTTCAAATTCAATAAAAATCGACAAAAATACAGTTTCTAGTTCAAATTTGATGGTTTCGTTGCACTTTCCGAGCCCGTAGGATATCTGAGTGGCTTAAAAGTACAAGAAAACACTTCAAAAGTGACGTTTCTGAAGAATTTTAACAGTTTTCTTGTATCTACGAACGCCAGAATGCATAAAATTGACCTAAACGTCTCCTTTTCCTATTCTGAGTCGATTCTGCATGCTTTAAGTGTGTTTGGTGGCTCAGAACCATCAAAAAACGTTGAAATATAGTTCAAATTCAATAAAAATCGACAAAAATACAGTTTCTAGCTAAAATTTGATGGTTTCGTTGCACTTTCCGAGCCCGTAGGGTATCTGAGTGGCTTAAAAGTACAAGAAAACACTTCAAAAGTGACGTTTCTGAAGAATTTTAACAGTTTTCTTGTATCTACGAACGCCAGAATGCATAAAATTGACCTAAACGTCTCCTTTTCCTATTCTGAGTCGATTCTGCATGCTTTAAGTGTGTTTGGTGGCTCAGAACCATCAAAAAACGTTGAAATATAGTTCAAATTCAATAAAAATCGACAAAAATACAGTTTCTAGTTAAAATTTGATGGTTTCGTTGCACTTTCCGAGCCCGTAGGATATCTGAGTGGCTTAAAAGTACAAGAAAACACTTCAAAAGTGACGTTTCTGAAGAATTTTAACAGTTTTCTTGTATATACGAACGCCAGAATGCATAAAATTGACCTAAACGTCTCCTTTTCCTATTCTGAGTCGATTCTGCATGCTTTAAGTGTGTTTGGTGGCTCAGAACCATCAAAAAACGTTGAAACATAGTTCAAATTCAATAAAAATCGACAAAAATACAGTTTCTAGCTAAAATTTGATGGTTTCGTTGCACTTTCCGAGCCCGTAGGGTATCTGAGTGGGTTAAAAGTACAAGAAAACACTTCAAAAGTGACGTTTCTGAAGAATTTTAACAGTTTTCTTGTATCTACGAACGCCAGAATGCATAAAATTGACCTAAACGTGTCCTTTTCCTATTCTGAGTCGATTCTGCATGCTTTAAGTGTGTTTGGTGGCTCAGAACCATCAAAAAACGTTGAAATATAGTTCAAATTCAATAAAAATCGACAAAAATACAGTTTCTAGCTAAAATTTGATGGTTTCGTTGCACTTTCCGAGCCCGTAGGGTATCTGAGTGGCTTAAAAGTACAAGAAAACACTTCAAAAGTGACGTTTCTGAAGAATTTTAACAGTTTTCTTGTATCTACGAACGCCAGAATGCATAAAATTGACCTAAACGTCTCCTTTTCCTATTCTGAGTCGATTCTGCATGCTTTAAGTGTGTTTGGTGGCTCAGAACCATCAAAAAACGTTGAAATATAGTTCAAATTCAATAAAAATCGACAAAAATACAGTTTCTAGCTAAAATTTGATGGTTTCGTTGCACTTTCCGAGCCCGTTGGGTATCTGAGTGGCTTAAAAGTACAAGAAAACACTTCAAAAGTGACGTTTCTGAAGAATTTTAACAGTTTTCTTGTATCTACGAACGCCAGAATGCATAAAATTGACCTAAACGTCTCCTTTTCCTATTCTGAGTCGATTCTGAATGCTTTAAGTGTGTTTGGTGGCTCAGAACCATCAAAAAACGTTGAAATATAGTTCAAATTCAATAAAAATCGACAAAAATACAGTTTCTAGCTAAAATTTGATGGTTTCGTTGCACTTTCCGAGCCCGTAGGTTATCTGAGTGGCTTAAAAGTACAAGAAAACACTTCAAAAGTGACGTTTCTGAAGAATTTTAACAGTTTTCTTGTATCTACGAACGCCAGAATGCATAAAATTGACCTAAACGTCTCCTTTTCCTATTCTGAGTCGATTCTGCATGCTTTAAGTGTGTTTGGTGGCTCAGAACCATCAAAAAACGTTGAAATATGGTTCAAATTCAATAAAAATCTTCAAAAATACAGTTTCTAGCTAAAATTTGATGGTTTCGTTGCACTTTCCGAGCCCGTAGGGTATCTGAGTGGCTTAAAAGTACAAGAAAACACTTCAAAAGTGACGTTTCTGAAGAATTTTAACAGTTTTCTTGTATCTACGAACGCCAGAATGCATAAAATTGACCTAAACGTCTCCTTTTCCTATTCTGAGTCGATTCTGCATGCTTTAAGTGTGTTTGGTGGCTCAGAACCATCAAAAAACGTTGAAATATAGTTCAAATTCAATAAAAATCGACAAAAATACAGTTTCTAGCTAAAATTTGATGGTTTCGTTGCACTTTCCGAGCCCGTAGGGTATCTGAGTGGCTTAAAAGTACAAGAAAACACTTCAAAAGTGACGTTTCTGAAGAATTTTAACAGTTTTCTTGTATCTACGAACGCCAGAATGCATAAAATTGACCTAAACGTCTTCTTTTCCTATTCTGAGTCGATTCTGCATGCTTTAAGTGTGTTTGGTGGCTCAGAACCATAAAAAAACGTTGAAATATAGTTCAAATTCAATAAAAATCGACAAAAATACAGTTTCTAGCTAAAATTTGATGGTTTCGTTGCACTTTCCGAGCCCGTAGGTTATCTGAGTGGCTTAAAAGTACAAGAAAACACTTCAAAAGTGACGTTTCTGAAGAATTTTAACAGTTTTCTTGTATCTACGAACGCCAGAATGCATAAAATTGACCTAAACGTCTCCTTTTCCTATTCTGAGTCGATTCTGCATGCTTTAAGTGTGTTTGGTGGCTCAGAACCATCAAAAAACGTTGAAATATAGTTCAAATTCAATAAAAATCGACAAAAATACAGTTTCTAGCTAAAATTTGATGGTTTCGTTGCACTTTCCGAGCCCGTAGGGTATCTGAGTGGCTTAAAAGTACAAGAAAACACTTCAAAAGTGACGTTTCTGAAGAATTTTAACAGTTTTCTTGTATCTACGAACGCCAGAATGCATAAAATTGACCTAAACGTCTTCTTTTCCTATTCTGAGTCGATTCTGCATGCTTTAAGTGTGTTTGGTGGCTCAGAACCATCAAAAAACGTTGAAATATAGTTCAAATTCAATAAAAATCGACAAAAATACAGTTTCTAGCTAAAATTTGATGGTTTCGTTGCACTTTCCGAGCCCGTAGGGTATCTGAGTGGCTTAAAAGTACAAGAAAACACTTCAAAAGTGACGTTTCTGAAGAATTTTAACAGTTTTCTTGTATCTACGAACGCCAGAATGCATAAAATTGACCTAAACGTCTCCTTTTCCTATTCTGAGTCGATTCTGCATGCTTTAAGTGTGTTTGGTGGCTCAGAACCATCAAAAATCGTTGAAATATAGTTCAAATTCAATAAAAATCGACAAAAATACAGTTTCTAGCTAAAATTTGATGGTTTCGTTGCACTTTCCGAGCCCGTAGGGTATCTGAGTGGCTTAAAAGTACAAGAAAACACTTCAAAAGTGACGTTTCTGAAGAATTTTAACAGTTTTCTTGTATCTACGAACGCCAGAATGCATAAAATTGACCTAAACGTCTCCTTTTCCTATTCTGAGTCGATTCTGCATGCTTTAAGTGTGTTTGGTGGCTCAGAACCATCAAAAAACGTTGAAATATAGTTCAAATTCAATAAAAATCGACAAAAATACAGTTTCTAGCTAAAATTTGATGGTTTCGTTGCACTTTCCGAGCCCGTAGGGTATCTGAGTGGCTTAAAAGTACAAGAAAACACTTCAAAAGTGACGTTTCTGAAGAATTTTAACAGTTTTCTTGTATCTACGAACGCCAGAATGCATAAAATTGACCTAAACGTCTCCTTTTCCTATTCTGAGTCGATTCTGCATGCTTTAAGTGTGTTTGGTGGCTCAGAACCATCAAAAAACGTTGAAATATAGTTCAAATTCAATAAAAATCGACAAAAATACAGTTTCTAGCTAAAATTTGATGGTTTCGTTGCACTTTCCGAGCCCGTAGGGTATCTGAGTGGCTTAAAAGTACAAGAAAACACTTCAAAAGTGACGTTTCTGAAGAATTTTAACAGTTTTCTTGTATCTACGAACGCCAGAATGCATAAAATTGACCTAAACGTCTCCTTTTCCTCGGAAAGTGCAACGAAACCATCAAATTTTAGCTAGAGACTGTATTTTTGTCGATTTTTTGTTGAATTTGAACTATATTTCAACGTTTTTTGATGGTTCTGAGCCACCAAACACACTTAAAGCATGCAGAATCGACTCAGAATAGGAAAAGGAGACGTTTAGGTCAATTTTATGCATTCTGGCGTTCGTAGATACAAGAAAACTGTTAAAATTCTTCAGAAACGTCACTTTTGAAGTGTTTTCTTGTACTTTTAAGCCACTCAGATACCCTACGGGCTCGGAAAGTGCAACGAAACCATCAAATTTTAGCTAGAAACTGTATTTTTGTCGATTTTTATTGAATTTGAACTATATTTCAACGTTTTTTGATGGTTCTGAGCCACCAAACACACTTAAAGCATGCAGAATCGACTCAGAATAGGAAAAGGAGACGTTTAGGTCAATTGTATGCATTCTGGCGTTCGTAGATACAAGAAAACTGTTAAAATTCTTCAGAAACGTCACTTTTGAAGTGTTTTCTTGTACTTTTAAGCCACTCAGATACCCTACGGGCTCGGAAAGTGCAACGAAACCATCAAATTTTAGCTAGAAACTGTATTTTTGTCGATTTTTATTGAATTTGAACTATATTTCAACGTTTTTTGATGGTTCTGAGCCACCAAACACACTTAAAGCATGCAGAATCGACTCAGAATAGGAAAAGGAGACGTTTAGGTCAATTTTATGCATTCTGGCGTTCGTAGATACAAGAAAACTGTTAAAATTCTTCAGAAACGTCACTTTTGAAGTGTTTTCTTGTACTTTTAAGCCACTCAGATACCCTACGGGCTCGGAAAGTGCAACGAAACCATCAAATTTTAGCTAGAAACTGTATTTTTGTCGATTTTTATTGAATTTGAACTATATTTCAACGTTTTTTGATGGTTCTGAGCCACCAAACACACTTAAAGCATGCAGAATCGACTCAGAATAGGAAAAGGAGACGTTTAGGTCAATTTTATGCATTCTGGCGTTCGTAGATACAAGAAAACTGTTAAAATTCTTCAGAAACGTCACTTTTGAAGTGTTTTCTTGTACTTTTAAGCCACTCAGATACCCAACGGGCTCGGAAAGTGCAACGAAACCATCAAATTTTAGCTAGAAACTGTATTTTTGTCGATTTTTATTGAATTTGAACTATATTTCAACGTTTTTTGATGGTTCTGAGCCACCAAACACACTTAAAGCATGCAGAATCGACTCAGAATAGGAAAAGGAGACGTTTAGGTCAATTTTATGCATTCTGGCGTTCGTAGATACAAGAAAACTGTTAAAATTCTTCAGAAACGTCACTTTTGAAGTGTTTTCTTGTACTTTTAAGCCACTCAGATAACCTACGGGCTCGGAAAGTGCAACGAAACCATCAAATTTTAGCTAGAAACTGTATTTTTGTCGATTTTTATTGAATTTGAACTATATTTCAACGTTTTTTGATGGTTCTGAGCCACCAAACACACTTAAAGCATGCAGAATCGACTCAGAATAGGAAAAGGAGACGTTTAGGTCAATTTTATGCATTCTGGCGTTCGTAGATACAAGAAAACTGTTAAAATTCTTCAGAAACGTCACTTTTGAAGTGTTTTCTTGTAATTTTAAGCCACTCAGATACCCTACGGGCTCGGAAAGTGCAACGAAACCATCAAATTTTAGCTAGAAACTGTATTTTTGTCGATTTTTATTGAATTTGAACTATATTTCAACGTTTTTTGATGGTTCTGAGCCACCAAACACACTTAAAGCATGCAGAATCGACTCAGAATAGGAAAAGGAGACGTTTAGGTCAATTTTATGCATTCTGGCGTTCGTAGATACAAGAAAACTGTTAAAATTCTTCAGAAACGTCACTTTTGAAGTGTTTTCTTGTAATTTTAAGCCACTCAGATACCCTACGGGCTCGGAAAGTGCAACGAAACCATCAAATTTTAGCTAGAAACTGTATTTTTGTCGATTTTTATTGAATTTGAACTATATTTCAACGTTTTATGATGGTTCTGAGCCACCAAACACACTTAAAGCATGCAGAATCGACTCAGAATAGGAAAAGGAGACATTTAGGTCAATTTTATGCATTCTGGCGTTCGTAGATACAAGAAAACTGTTAAAATTCTTCAGAAACGTCACTTTTGAAGTGTTTTCTTGTACTTTTAAGCCACTCAGATACCCTACGGGCTCGGAAAGTGCAACGAAACCATCAAATTTTAGCTAGAAACTGTATTTTTGTCGATTTTTATTAAATTTGAACTATATTTCAACGTTTTTTGATGATTCTGAGCCACCAAACACACTTAAAGCATGCAGAATCGACTCAGAATAGGAAAAGGAGACGTTTAGGTCAATTTTATGCATTCTGGCGTTCGTAGATACAAGAAAACTGTTAAAATTCTTCAGAAACGTCACTTTTGAAGTGTTTTCTTGTAATTTTAAGCCACTCAGATACCCTACGGGCTCGGAAAGTGCAACGAAACCATCAAATTTTAGCTAGAAACTGTATTTTTGTCGATTTTTATTGAATTTGAACTATATTTCAACGTTTTTTGATGGTTCTGAGCCACCAAACACACTTAAAGCATGCAGAATCGACTCAGAATAGGAAAAGGAGACGTTTAGGTCAATTTTATGCATTCTGGCGTTCGTAGATACAAGAAAACTGTTAAAATTCTTCAGAAACGTCACTTTTGAAGTGTTTTCTTGTAATTTTAAGCCACTCAGATACCCTACGGGCTCGGAAAGTGCAACGAAACCATCAAATTTTAGCTAGAAACTGTATTTTTGTCGATTTTTATTGAATTTGAACTATATTTCAACGTTTTTTGATGGTTCTGAGCCACCAAACACACTTAAAGCATGCAGAATCGACTCAGAATAGGAAAAGGAGACGTTTAGGTCAATTTTATGCATTCTGGCGTTCGTAGATACAAGAAAACTGTTAAAATTCTTCAGAAACGTCACTTTTGAAATGTTTTCTTGTACTTTTAAGCCACTCAGATACCCTACGGGCTCGGAAAGTGCAACGAAACCATCAAATTTTAGCTAGAAACTGTATTTTTGTCGATTTTTATTGAATTTGAACTATATTTCAACGTTTTTTGATGGTTCTGAGCCACCAAACACACTTAAAGCATGCAGAATCGACTCAGAATAGGAAAAGGAGACGTTTAGGTCAATTTTATGCATTCTGGCGTTCGTAGATACAAGAAAACTGTTAAAATTCTTCAGAAACGTCACTTTTGAAGTGTTTTCTTGTACTTTTAAGCCACTCAGATACCCTACGGGCTCGGAAAGTGCAACGAAACCATCAAATTTTAGCTAGAAACTGTATTTTTGTCGATTTTTATTGAATTTGAACTATATTTCAACGTTTTTTGATGGTTCTGAGCCACCAAACACACTTAAAGCATGCAGAATCGACTCAGAATAGGGAAAGGAGACGTTTAGGTCAATTTTATGCATTCTGGCGTTCGTAGATACAAGAAAACTGTTAAAATTCTTCAGAAACGTCACTTTTGAAGTGTTTTCTTGTACTTTTAAGCCACTCAGATACCCTACGGCCTCGGAAAGTGCAACGAAACCATCAAATTTTAGCTAGAAACTGTATTTTTGTCGATTTTTATTGAATTTGAACTATATTTCAACGTTTTTTGATGGTTCTGAGCCACCAAACACACTTAAAGCATGCAGAATCGACTCAGAATAGGAAAAGGAGACGTTTAGGGTCAATTTTATGCATTCTGGCGTTCGTAGATACAAGAAAACTGTTAAAATTCTTCAGAAACGTCACTTTTGAAGTGTTTTCTTGTACTTTTAAGCCACTCAGATACCCTACGGGCTCGGAAAGTGCAACGAAACCATCAAATTTTAGCTAGAAACTGTATTTTTGTCGATTTTTATTGAATTTGAACTATATTTCAACGTTTTTTGATGGTTCTGAGCCACCAAACACACTTAAAGCATGCAGAATCGACTCAGAATAGGAAAAGGAGACATTTGGGTCAATTTTATGCATTCTGGCGTTCGTAGATACAAGAAAACTGTTAAAATTCTTCAGAAACGTCACTTTTGAAGTGTTTTCTTGTACTTTTAAGCCACTCAGATACCCTACGGGCTCGGAAAGTGCAACGAAACCATCAAATTTTAGCTAGAAACTGTATTTTTGTCGATTTTTATTAAATTTGAACTATATTTCAACGTTTTTTGATGGTTCTGAGCCACCAAACACACTTAAAGCATGCAGAATCGACTCAGAATAGGAAAACGAGACGTTTAGGTCAATTTTATGCATTCTGGCGTTCGTAGATACAAGAAAACTGTTAAAATTCTTCAGAAACGTCACTTTTGAAGTGTTTTCTTGTAATTTAAGCCACTCAGATACCCTACGGGCTCGGAAAGTGCAACGAAACCATCAAATTTTAGCTAGAAACTGTATTTTTGTCGATTTTTATTGAATTTGAACTATATTTCAACGTTTTTTGATGGTTCTGAGCCACCAAACACACTTAAAGCATGCAGAATCGACTCAGAATAGGAAAAGGAGACGTTTAGGTCAATTTTATGCATTCTGGCGTTCGTAGATACAAGAAAACTGTTAAAATTCTTCAGAAACGTCACTTTTGAAGGTGTTTTCTTGTACTTTTAAGCCACTCAGATACCCTACGGGCTCGGAAAGTGCAACGAAACCATCAAATTTTAGCTAGAAACTGTATTTTTGTCGATTTTTATTGAATTTGAACTATATTTCAACGTTTTTTGATGGTTCTGAGCCACCAAACACACTTAAAGCATGCAGAATCGACTCAGAATAGGAAAAGGAGACGTTTAGGTCAATTTTATGCATTCTGGCGTTCGTAGATACAAGAAAACTGTTAAAATTCTTCAGAAACGTCACTTTTGAAGTGTTTTCTTGTACTTTTAAGCCACTCAGATACCCTACGGGCTCGGAAAGTGCAACGAAACCATCAAATTTTAGCTAGAAACTGTATTTTTGTCGATTTTTATTGAATTTGAACTATATTTCAACGTTTTTTGATGGTTCTGAGCCACCAAACACACTTAAAGCATGCAGAATCGACTCAGAATAGGAAAAGGAGACGTTTAGGTCAATTTTATGCATTCTGGCGTTCGTAGATACAAGAAAACTGTTAAAATTCTTCAGAAACGTCACTTTTGAAGTGTTTTCTTGTACTTTTAAGCCACTCAGATACCCTACGGGCTCGGAAAGTGCAACGAAACCATCAAATTTTAGCTAGAAACTGTATTTTTGTCGATTTTTATTGAATTTGAACTATATTTCAACGTTTTTTGATGGTTCTGAGCCACCAAACACACTTAAAGCATGCAGAATCGACTCAGAATAGGAAAAGGAGACGTTTGGGTCAATTTTATGCATTCTGGCGTTCGTAGATACAAGAAAACTGTTAAAATTCTTCAGAAACGTCACTTTTGAAGTGTTTTCTTGTAATTTTAAGCCACTCAGATACCCCACGGGCTCGGAAAGTGCAACGAAACCATCAAATTTTAGCTAGAAACTGTATTTTTGTCGATTTTTATTGAATTTGAACTATATTTTAACGTTTTTTGATGGTTCTGAGCCACCAAACACACTTAAAGCATGCAGAATCGACTCAGAATAGGAAAAGGAGACGTTTAGGTCAATTTTACGCATTCTGGCGTTCGTAGATACAAGAAAACTGTTAAAATTCTTCAGAAACGTCACTTTTGAAGTGTTTTCTTGTACTTTTAAGCCACTCAGATACCCTACGGGTTCGGAAAGTGCAACGAAACCATCAAATTTTAGCTAGAAACTGTATTTTTGTCGATTTTTATTGAATTTGAACTATATTTCAACGTTTTTTGATGGTTCTGAGCCACCAAACACACTTAAAGCATGCAGAATCGACTCAGAATAGGAAAAGGAGACGTTTAGGTCAATTTTATGCATTCTGGCGTTCGTAGATACAAGAAAACTGTTAAAATTCTTCAGAAACGTCACTTTTGAAGTGTTTTCTTGTACTTTTAAGCCACTCAGATACCCTACGGGCTCGGAAAGTGCAACGAAACCATCAAATTTTAGCTAGAAACTGTATTTTTGTCGATTTTTATTGAATTTGAACTATATTTCAACGTTTTTTGATGGTTCTGAGCCACCAAACACACTTAAAGCATGCAGAATCGACTCAGAATAGGAAAAGGAGACGTTTAGGTCAATTTTATGCATTCTGGCGTTCGTAGATACAAGAAAACTGTTAAAATTCTTCAGAAACGTCACTTTTGAAGTGTTTTCTTGTACTTTTAAGCCACTCAGATACCCTACGGGCTCGGAAAGTGCAACGAAACCATCAAATTTTAGCTAGAAACTGTATTTTTGTCGATTTTTATTGAATTTGAACTATATTTCAATGTTTTTTGATGGTTCTGAGCCACCAAACACACTTAAAGCATGCAGAATCGACTCAGAATAGGAAAAGGAGACGTTTAGGTCAATTTTATGCATTCTGGCGTTCGTACATACAAGAAAACTGTTAAAATTCTTCAGAAACGTCACTTTTGAAGTGTTTTCTTGTACCTTTAAGCCACTCAGATACCCTACGGGCTCGGAAAGTGCAACGAAACCATCAAATTTTAGCTAGAAACTGTATTTTTGTCGATTTTTATTGAATTTGTACTTTATTTCAATGTTTTTTGATGGTTCTGAGCCACCAAACACACTTAAAGCATGCAGAATCGACTCAGAATAGGAAAAGGAGACGTTTAGGTCAATTTTATGCATTCTGGCGTTCGTAGATACAAGAAAACTGTTAAAATTCTTCAGAAACGTCACTTTTGAAGTGTTTTCTTGTACTTTTAAGCCACTCAGATACCCAACGGGCTCGGAAAGTGCAACGAAACCATCAAATTTTAGCTAGAAACTGTATTTTTGTCGATTTTTATTGAATTTGAACTATATTTCAACGTTTTTTGATGGTTCTGAGCCACCAAACACACTTAAAGCATGCAGAATCGACTCAGAATAGGAAAAGGAGACGTTTAGGTCAATTTTATGCATTCTGGCGTTCGTAGATACAAGAAAACTGTTAAAATTCTTCAGAAACGTCACTTTTGAAGTGTTTTCTTGTACTTTTAAGCCACTCAGATACCCTACGGGCTCGGAAAGTGCAACGAAACCATCAAATTTTAGCTAGAAACTGTATTTTTGTCGATTTTTATTGAATTTGAACTATATTTCAACGTTTTCTGATGGTTCTGAGCCACCAAACACACTTAAAGCATGCAGAATCGACTCAGAATAGGAAAAGGAGACGTTTAGGTCAATTTTATGCATTCTGGCGTTCGTAGATACAAGAAAACTGTTAAAATTCTTCAGAAACGTCACTTTTGAAGTGTTTTCTTGTACTTTTAAGCCACTCAGATACCCTACGGGCTCGGAAAGTGCAACGAAACCATCAAATTTTAGCTAGAAACTGTATTTTTGTCGATTTTTATTGAATTTGAACTATATTTCAACGTTTTTTGATGGTTCTGAGCCACCAAACACACTTAAAGCATGCAGAATCGACTCAGAATAGGAAAAGGAGACGTTTAGGTCAATTTTATGCATTCTGGCGTTCGTAGATACAAGAAAACTGTTAAAATTCTTCAGAAACGTCACTTTTGAAGTGTTTTCTTGTACTTTTAAGCCACTCAGATACCCTACGGGCTCGGAAAGTGCAACGAAACCATCAAATTTTAGCTAGAAACTGTATTTTTGTCGATTTTTATTGAATTTGAACTATATTTCAACGTTTTCTGATGGTTCTGAGCCACCAAACACACTTAAAGCATGCAGAATCGACTCAGAACAGGAAAAGGAGACGTTTAGGTCAATTTTATGCATTCTGGCGTTCGTAGATACAAGAAAACTGTTAAAATTCTTCAGAAACGTCACTTTTGAAGTGTTTTCTTGTACTTTTAAGCCACTCAGATACCCTGCGGGCTCGGAAAGTGCAACGAAACCATCAAATTTTAGCTAGAAACTGTATTTTTGTCGATTTTTATTGAATTTGAACTATATTTCAACGTTTTTTGATGGTTCTGAGCCACCAAACACACTTAAAGCATGCAGAATCGACTCAGAATAGGAAAAGGAGACGTTTAGGTCAATTTTATGCATTCTGGCGTTCGTAGATACAAGAAAACTGTTAAAATTCTTCAGAAACGTCACTTTTGAAGTGTTTTCTTGTACTTTTAAGCCACTCAGATACCCTACGGGCTCGGAAAGTGCAACGAAACCATCAAATTTTAGCTAGAAACTGTATTTTTGTCGATTTTTATTGAATTTGAACTATATTTTAACGTTTTTTGATGGTTCTGAGCCACCAAACACACTTAAAGCATGCAGAATCGACTCAGAATAGGAAAAGGAGACGTTTAGGTCAATTTTATGCATTCTGGCGTTCGTAGATACAAGAAAACTGTTAAAATTCTTCAGAAACGTCACTTTTGAAGTGTTTTCTTGTACTTTTAAGCCACTCAGATACCCTACGGGCTCGGAAAGTGCAACGAAACCATCAAATTTTAGCTAGAAACTGTATTTTTGTCGATTTTTATTGAATTTGAACTATATTTCAACGTTTTTTGATGGTTCTGAGCCACCAAACACACTTAAAGCATGCAGAATCGACTCAGAATAGGAAAAGGAGACGTTTAGGTCAATTTTATGCATTCTGGCGTTCGTAGATACAAGAAAACTGTTAAAATTCTTCAGAAACGTCACTTTTGAAGTGTTTTCTTGTACTTTTAAGCCACTCAGATACCCTACGGGCTCGGAAAGTGCAACGAAACCATCAAATTTTAGCTAGAAACTGTATTTTTGTCGATTTTTATTGAATTTGAACTATATTTCAACGTTTTTTGATGGTTCTGAGCCACCAAACACACTTAAAGCATGCAGAATCGACTCAGAATAGGAAAAGGAGACGTTTAGGTCAATTTTATGCATTCTGGCGTTCGTAGATACAAGAAAACTGTTAAAATGCTTCAGAAACGTCACTTTTGAAGTGTTTTCTTGTACTTTTAAGCCACTCAGATACCCTACGGGCTCGGAAAGTGCAACGAAACCATCAAATTTTAGCTAGAAACTGTATTTTTGTCGATTTTTATTGAATTTGAACTATATTTCAACGTTTTTTGATGGTTCTGAGCCACCAAACACACTTAAAGCATGCAGAATCGACTCAGAATAGGAAAAGGAGACGTTTAGGTCAATTTTATGCATTCTGGCGTTCGTAGATACAAGAAAACTGTTAAAATTCTTCAGAAACGTCACTTTTGAAGTGTTTTCTTGTACTTTTAAGCCACTCAGATACCCTACGGGCTCGGAAAGTGCAACGAAACCATCAAATTTTAGCTAGAAACTGTATTTTTGTCGATTTTTATTGAATTTGAACTATATTTCAATGTTTTTTGATGGTTCTGAGCCACCAAACACACTTAAAGCATGCAGAATCGACTCAGAATAGGAAAAGGAGACGTTTAGGTCAATTTTATGCATTCTGGCGTTCGTAGATACAAGAAAACTGTTAAAATTCTTCAGAAACGTCACTTTTGAAGTGTTTTCTTGTACTTTTAAGCCACTCAGATACCCTACGGGCTCGGAAAGTGCAACGAAACCATCAAATTTTAGCTAGAAACTGTATTTTTGTCGATTTTTATTGAATTTGAACTATATTTCAACGTTTTTTGATGGTTCTGAGCCACCAAACACACTTAAAGCATGCAGAATCGACTCAGAATAGGAAAAGGAGACGTTTAGGTCAATTTTATGCATTCTGGCGTTCGTAGATACAAGAAAACTGTTAAAATTCTTCAGAAACGTCACTTTTGAAGTGTTTTCTTGTACTTTTAAGCCACTCAGATACCCTACGGGCTCGGAAAGTGCAACGAAACCATCAAATTTTAGCTAGAAACTGTATTTTTGTCGATTTTTATTGAATTTGAACTATATTTCAACGTTTTCTGATGGTTCTGAGCCACCAAACACACTTAAAGCATGCAGAATCGACTCAGAATAGGAAAAGGAGACGTTTAGGTCAATTTTATGCATTCTGGCGTTCGTAGATACAAGAAAACTGTTAAAATTCTTCAGAAACGTCACTTTTGAAGTGTTTTCTTGGACTTTTAAGCCACTCAGATACCCTACGGGCTCGGAAAGTGCAACGAAACCATCAAATTTTAGCTAGAAACTGTATTTTTGTCGATTTTTATTGAATTTGAACTATATTTCAAAGTTTTTTGATGGTTCTGAGCCACCACACTTAAAGCATGCAGAATCGACTCAGAATAGGAAAAGGAGACGTTTAGGTCAATTTTATGCATTCTGGCGTTCGTAGATACAAGAAAACTGTTAAAATTCTTCAGAAACGTCACTTTTGAAGTGTTTTCTTGTACTTTTAAGCCACTCAGATACCCTACGGGCTCGGAAAGTGCAACGAAACCATCAAATTTTAGCTAGAAACTGTATTTTTGTCGATTTTTATTGAATTTGAACTATATTTCAACGTTTTTTGATGGTTCTGAGCCACCAAACACACTTAAGGCATGCAGAATCGACTCAGAATAGGAAAAGGAGACGTTTAGGTCAATTTTATGCATTCTGGCGTTCGTAGATACAAGAAAACTGTTAAAATTCTTCAGAAACGTCACTTTTGAAGTGTTTTCTTGTACTTTTAAGCCACTCAGATGCCCTACGGGCTCGGAAATTGCAACGAAACCATCAAATTTTAGCTAGAAACTGTATTTTTGTCGATTTTTATTGAATTTGAACTATATTTCAACGTTTTCTGATGGTTCTGAGCCACCAAACACACTTAAAGCATGCAGAATCGACTCAGAATAGGAAAAGGAGACGTTTAGTCAATTTTATGCATTCTGGCGTTCGTAGATACAAGAAAACTGTTAAAATTCTTCAGAAACGTCACTTTTGAAGTGTTTTCTTGTACTTTTAAGCCACTCAGATACCCTACGGGCTCGGAAAGTGCAACGAAACCATCAAATTTTAGCTAGAAACTGTATTTTTGTCGATTTTTATTGAATTTGAACTATATTTCAAAGTTTTTTGATGGTTCTGAGCCACCAAACACACTTAAAGCATGCAGAATCGACTCAGAATAGGAAAAGGAGACGTTTAGGTCAATTTTATGCATTCTGGCGTTCGTAGATACAAGAAAACTGTTAAAATTCTTCAGAAACGTCACTTTTGAAGTGTTTTCTTGTACATTTAAGCCACTCGGATACCCTACGGGCTCGGAAAGTGCAACGAAACCATCAAATTTTAGCTAGAAACTGTATTTTTGTCGATTTTTATTGAATTTGAACTATATTTCAACGTTTTTTGATGGTTCTGAGCCACCAAACACACTTAAAGCATGCAGAATCGACTCAGAATAGGAAAAGGAGACGTTTAGGTCAATTTTATGCATTCTGGCGATCGTAGATACAAGAAAACTGTTAAAATTCTTCAGAAACGTCACTTTTGAAGTGTTTTCTTGTACTTTTAAGCCACTCAGATACCCTACGGGCTCGGAAAGTGCAACGAAACCATCAAATTTTAGCTAGAAACTGTATTTTTGTCGATTTTTATTGAATTTGAACTATATTTCAACGTTTTTTGATGGTTCTGAGCCACCAAACACACTTAAAGCATGCAGAATCGACTCAGAATAGGAAAAGGAGACGTTTAGGTCAATTTTATGCATTCTGGCGTTCGTAGATACAAGAAAACTGTTAAAATTCTTCAGAAACGTCACTTTTGAAGTGTTTTCTTGAACTTTTAAGCCACTCAGATACCCTACGGGCTCGGAAAGTGCAACGAAACCATCAAATTTTAGCTAGAAACTGTATTTTTGTCGATTTTTATTGAATTTGAACTATATTTCAACGTTTTTTGATGGTTCTGAGCCACCAAACACACTTAAAGCATGCAGAATCGACTCAGAATAGGAAAAGGAGACGTTTAGGTCAATTTTATGCATTCTGGCGTTCGTAGATACAAGAAAACTGTTAAAATTCTTCAGAAACGTCACTTTTGAAGTGTTTTCTTGTACTTTTAAGCCACTCAGATACCCTACGGGCTCGGAAAGTGCAACGAAACCATCAAATTTTAGCTAGAAACTGTATTTTTGTCGATTTTTATTGAATTTGAACTATATTTCAACGTTTTTTGATGGTTCTGAGCCACCAAACACACTTAAAGCATGCAGAATCGACTCAGAATAGGAAAAGGAGACGTTTAGGTCAATTTTATGCATTCTGGCGTTCGTAGATACAAGAAAACTGTTAAAATTCTTCAGAAACGTCACTTTTGAAGTGTTTTCTTGTACTTTTAAGCCACTCAGATACCCTACGGGCTCGGAAAGTGCAACGAAACCATCAAATTTTAGCTAGAAACTGTATTTTTGTCGATTTTTATTGAATTTGAACTATATTTCAACGTTTTTTGATGGTTCTGAGCCACCAAACACACTTAAAGCATGCAGAATCGACTCAGAATAGGAAAAGGAGACGTTTAGGTCAATTTTATGCATTCTGGCGTTCGTAGATACAAGAAAACTGTTAAAATTCTTCAGAAACGTCACTTTTGAAGTGTTTTCTTGTACTTTTAAGCCACTCAGATACCCTACGGGCTCGGAAAGTGCAACGAAACCATCAAATTTTAGCTAGAAACTGTATTTTTGTCGATTTTTATTGAATTTGAACTATATTTCAATGTTTTTTGATGGTTCTGAGCCACCAAACACACTTAAAGCATGCAGAATCGACTCAGAATAGGAAAAGGAGACGTTTAGGTCAATTTTATGCATTCTGGCGTTCGTAGATACAAGAAAACTGTTAAAATTCTTCAGAAACGTCACTTTTGAAGTGTTTTCTTGTACTTTTAAGCCACTCAGATACCCTACGGGCTCGGAAAGTGCAACGAAACCATCAAATTTTAGCTAGAAACTGTATTTTTGTCGATTTTTATTGAATTTGAACTATATTTCAACGTTTTTTGATGGTTCTGAGCCACCAAACACACTTAAAGCATGCAGAATCGACTCAGAATAGGAAAAGGAGACGTTTAGGTCAATTTTATGCATTCTGGCGTTCGTAGATACAAGAAAACTGTTAAAATTCTTCAGAAACGTCACTTTTGAAGTGTTTTCTTGTACTTTTAAGCCACTCAGATACCCAACGGGCTCGGAAAGTGCAACGAAACCATCAAATTTTAGCTAGAAACTGTATTTTTGTCGATTTTTATTGAATTTGAACTATATTTCAACGTTTTTTGATGGTTCTGAGCCACCAAACACACTTAAAGCATGCAGAATCGACTCAGAATAGGAAAAGGAGACGTTTAGGTCAATTTTATGCATTCTGGCGTTCGTAGATACAAGAAAACTGTTAAAATTCTTCAGAAACGTCACTTTTGAAGTGTTTTCTTGTACTTTTAAGCCACTCAGATACCCTACGGGCTCGAAAAGTGCAACGAAACCATCAAATTTTAGCTAGAAACTGTATTTTTGTCGATTTTTATTGAATTTGAACTATATTTCAATGTTTTTTGATGGTTCTGAGCCACCAAACACACTTAAAGCATGCAGAATCGACTCAGAATAGGAAAAGGAGACGTTTAGGTCAATTTTATGCATTCTGGCGTTCGTAGATACAAGAAAACTGTTAAAATTCTTCAGAAACTTCACTTTTGAAGTGTTTTCTTGTACTTTTAAGCCACTCAGATACCCTACGGGCTCGGAAAGTGCAACGAAACCATCAAATTTTAGCTAGAAACTGTATTTTTGTCGATTTTTATTGAATTTGAACTATATTTCAACGTTTTTTGATGGTTCTGAGCCACCAAACACACTTAAAGCATGCAGAATCGACTCAGAATAGGAAAAGGAGACGTTTAGGTCAATTTTATGCATTCTGGCGTTCGTAGATACAAGAAAACTGTTAAAATTCTTCAGAAACGTCACTTTTGAAGTGTTTTCTTGTACTTTTAAGCCACTCAGATACCCAACGGGCTCGGAAAGTGCAACGAAACCATCAAATTTTAGCTAGAAACTGTATTTTTGTCGATTTTTATTGAATTTGAACTATATTTCAACGTTTTCTGATGGTTCTGAGCCACCAAACACACTTAAAGCATGCAGAATCGACTCAGAATAGGAAAAGGAGACGTTTAGGTCAATTTTATGCATTCTGGCGTTCGTAGATACAAGAAAACTGTTAAAATTCTTCAGAAACGTCACTTTTGAAGTGTTTTCTTGTACTTTTAAGCCACTCAGATACCCTACGGGCTCGGAAAGTGCAACGAAACCATCAAATTTTAGCTAGAAACTGTATTTTTGTCGATTTTTATTGAATTTGAACTATATTTCAACGTTTTTTGATGGTTCTGAGCCACCAAACACACTTAAAGCATGCAGAATCGACTCAGAATAGGAAAAGGAGACGTTTAGGTCAATTTTATGCATTCTGGCGTTCGTAGATACAAGAAAACTGTTAAAATTCTTCAGAAACGTCACTTTTGAAGTGTTTTCTTGTACTTTTAAGCCACTCAGATACCCTACGGGCTCGGAAAGTGCAACGAAACCATCAAATTTTAGCTAGAAACTGTATTTTTGTCGATTTTTATTGAATTTGAACTATATTTCAACCTTTTTTGATGGTTCTGAGCCACCAAACACACTTAAAGCATGCAGAATCGACTCAGAATAGGAAAAGGAGACGTTTAGGTCAATTTTATGCATTCTGGCGTTCGTAGATACAAGAAAACTGTTAAAATTCTTCAGAAACGTCACTTTTGAAGTGTTTTCTTGTACTTTTAAGCCACTCAGATACCCTACGGGCTCGGAAAGTGCAACGAAACCATCAAATTTTAACTAGAAACTGTATTTTTGTCGATTTTTATTGAATTTGAACTATATTTCAACGTTTTTTGATGGTTCTGAGCCACCAAACACACTTAAAGCATGCAGAATCGACTCAGAATAGGAAAAGGAGACGTTTAGGTCAATTTTATGCATTCTGGCGTTCGTAGATACAAGAAAACTGTTAAAATTCTTCAGAAACGTCACTTTTGAAGTGTTTTCTTGTACTTTTAAGCCACTCAGATACCCTACGGGCTCGGAAAGTGCAACGAAACCATCAAATTTTAGCTAGAAACTGTATTTTTGTCGATTTTTATTGAATTTGAACTATATTTCAACGTTTTTTGATGGTTCTGAGCCACCAAACACACTTAAAGCATGCAGAATCGACTCAGAATAGGAAAAGGAGACGTTTAGGTCAATTTTATGTATTCTGGCGTTCGTAGATACAAGAAAACTGTTAAAATTCTTCAGAAACGTCACTTTTGAAGTGTTTTCTTGTACTTTTAAGCCACTCAGATACCCTACGGGCTCGGAAAGTGCAACGAAACCATCAAATTTTAGCTAGAAACTGTATTTTTGTCGATTTTTATTGAATTTGAACTATATTTCAACGTTTTTTGATGGTTCTGAGCCACCAAACACACTTAAAGCATGCAGAATCGACTCAGAATAGGAAAAGGAGACGTTTAGGTCAATTTTATGCATTCTGGCGTTCGTAGATACAAGAAAACTGTTAAAATTCTTCAGAAACGTCACTTTTGAAGTGTTTTCTTGTACTTTTAAGCCACTCAGATACCCTACGGGCTCGGAAAGTGCAACGAAACCATCAAATTTTAGCTAGAAACTATATTTTTGTCGATTTTTATTGAATTTGAACTATATTTCAACGTTTTTTGATGGTTCTGAGCCACCAAACACACTTAAAGCATGCAGAATCGACTCAGAATAGGAAAAGGAGACGTTTAGGTCAATTTTATGCATTCTGGCGTTCGTAGATACAAGAAAACTGTTAAAATTCTTCAGAAACGTCACTTTTGAAGTGTTTTCTTGTACTTTTAAGCCACTCAGATACCCTACGGGCTCGGAAAGTGCAACGAAACCATCAAATTTTAGCTAGAAACTGTATTTTTGTCGATTTTTATTGAATTTGAACTATATTTCAACGTTTTTTGATGGTTCTGAGCCACCAAACACACTTAAAGCATGCAGAATCGACTCAGAATAGGAAAAGGAGACGTTTAGGTCAATTTTATGCATTCTGGCGTTCGTAGATACAAGAAAACTGTTAAAATTCTTCAGAAACGTCACTTTTGAAGTGTTTTCTTGTACTTTTAAGCCACTCAGATACCCTACGGGCTCGGAAAGTGCAACGAAACCATCAAATTTTAGCTAGAATCTGTATTTTTGTCGATTTTTATTGAATTTGAACTATATTTCAACGTTTTTTGATGGTTCTGAGCCACCAAACACACTTAAAGCATGCAGAATCGACTCAGAATACGAAAAGGAGACGTATAGGTCAATTTTATGCATTCTGGCGTTCGTAGATACAAGAAAACTGTTAAAATTCTTCAGAAACGTCACTTTTGAAGTGTTTTCTTGTACTTTTAAGCCACTCAGATACCCTACCGGCTCGGAAAGTGCAACGAAACCATCAAATTTTAGCTAGAAACTGTATTTTTGTCGATTTTAATTGAATTTGAACTATATTTCAACGTTTTTTGATGGTTCTGAGCCACCAAACACACTTAAAGCATGCAGAATCGACTCAGAATAGGAAAAGGAGACGTTTAGGTCAATTTTATGCATTCTGGCGTTCGTAGATACAAGAAAACTGTTAAAATTCTTCAGAAACGTCACTTTTGAAGTGTTTTCTTGTACTTTTAAGCCACTCAGATACCCTACGGGCTCGGAAAGTGCAACGAAACCATCAAATTTTAGCTAGAAACTGTATTTTTGTCGATTTTTATTGAATTTGAACTATATTTCAACGTTTTTTGATGGTTCTAAGCCACCAAACACACTTAAAGCATGCAGAATCGACTCAGAATAGGAAAAGGAGACGTTTAGGTCAATTTTATGCATTCTGGCGTTCGTAGATACAAGAAAACTGTTAAAATTCTTCAGAAACGTCACTTTTGAAGTGTTTTCTTGTACTTTTAAGCCACTCAGATACCCTATGGGCTCGGAAAGTGCAACGAAACCATCAAATTTTAGCTAGAAACTGTATTTTTGTCGATTTTTATTGAATTTGAACTATATTTCAACGTTTTTTGATGGTTCTGTGCCACCAAACACACTTAAAGCATGCAGAATCGACTCAGAATAGGAAAAGGAGACGTTTAGGTCAATTTTATGCATTCTGGCGTTCGTAGATACAAGAAAACTGTTAAAATTCTTCAGAAACGTCACTTTTGAAGTGTTTTCTTGTACTTTTAAGCCACTCAGATACCCTACGGGCTCGGAAAGTGCAACGAAACCATCAAATTTTAGCTAGAAACTGTATTTTTGTCGATTTTTATTGAATTTGAACTATATTTCAACGTTTTT